>NC_090972.1:2055066-2057566 GCF_040807025.1 Struthio camelus | reverse complement strand
TCCTCCACACCCTCCAAAGCCCTCTTGAATGCGCTCTTCAGACCAGGGGTGAGAGAAGCCCCTCGAACCTTCTCTGCAATAATCCTCCTGTATTCCACCCTAATCAGCTCAATCTTCACTCTCTCAACCGGTACCTCCCCTTCGCACGGACCCGCAGCTTTTCGCGGCGACGCGAATCCTTTGGCACCAGCCGCCAGCTGCCGTCTCTTGTCGCTGATCTGCTTCGCCGATTTTGTAGGCAAATGTTCAGAAATCAGCTTATTAATATTCCGTGCTTCTTTAAACTTCTGTTCTAACTCTCTCAGCAGAGCCGTCTCTTCTTCGGACCAGACGCTCTTATGCATACCCCTCAATCCCTTTCCTCTTCCGCGAGACGCTTCGATCCTTTCCCTGTTCCTAGTTCCTGGGTGAACAAGACGCTTATGTTGGGAAAGGCCGCTTTTGGTCTTGAACTTTCGGTCGCAGTCCTCACAGCTCCACGGGAGGGGGGCCTCCGAGGCCTCTTCATCTTCCCCTTCACCCAGGGTTCCGCGGCACTTCGGGAAGTGGCAGGCAATGCTATGATGTTTCTCATTCAGTCTCCCGCACCGGGAACACTGAAAAGGCACCCGTCGCCGACCGTGGGCCCTCCGCAGATGTTCTGTCAAGGCCGCAATTTTCCCTACCTTGACTCCACAGCATGGACATGCTGGATGTTCATCTGGGATCTTAACAACTGGCGTACCGTCAGTTGCTCCCCCCCCGGAGTCAAGGATAGGGGTCACCATAGCCGGTAGGATTGCTTTACCAGAGGGAGACTCCAGGCCCACTCCTGCCGCCACCTCCCCCCGGGCTTCATCAGCCCGGGGTACCGGGGGCGAAGCGACAGGGGACTCCAGAGCCTCATAAACCTCTGGCAGATCTTTAACGCAATCCAAACTTGGTCTGGGAGTACTCCCATTCCAAGGGTCATAAGCCGAATTGTAAAATGTCAAATTTTGGATCACAGCAGGCCACCCATTTGATGTTAAAGTCACCGGCCTAACGGCCGTGACATCAACAGGAAACTCACCTGTCTGGGTGCCCACTGACACGAAGTTCACAACCCATGGTCTTACTAGGTTGTCCAACGTGCCTGTGGGGGTTCGGTATACGCCAGAAGAACCAATCCCCCAAGTTCAACTGGTATGCCTGATAGAAGCCCCTAGGCCAACGGCTCTGGACTGCGAGTAGGCCAATTACTAGCAGTCGAAATTTTGATTCACCTCAAAAAAAACTATCGAGTGGTCGGTGAAGCCAGTCGATAGGGAGGAAGTAACTATAGCACCGCACACTGGGGCAGAGGCAAACTTGGATACCCGCGAATGGGCATCCAGCGGGACCACGAGGAGGTGTTGCCTCCGCAGCTCAGCCCAGTTAGTAACTATGGTCCCGACTTAAGAGAGTCATAGTTACTCCCGCCGTTTACCCGCGCTTCATTGAATTTCTTCACTTTGACATTCAGAGCACTGGGCAGAAATCACATCGCGTCAACACCCGCCGCGGGCCTTCGCGATGCTTTGTTTTAATTAAACAGTCGGATTCCCCTGGTCCGCACCAGTTCTAAGTCGGCTGCTAGGCGCCGGCCGAGGCGGGGCGCCGGCCCGGGGACCCCGGCTCCCCCCCCCGTCGCCAGCAGCCGCGCGCGCGCCGGGGCACCCCCAGCCCCCGCGGACGGGTGGAGGGGGGGGCGGCGGCGGCTGCTGGGGCTCGGGGAGGAGGGAGGGAGGGGGCGGGCGGCGCCCGCCGCAGCTGGGGCGATCCACGGGAAGGGCCCGGCGCGCGTCCAGAGTCGCCGCCGACGCCCCGCGCCCGCCCCCGCCCGCCCGGGGGGCGGGGGGGACGGGTGGGGCGCACGGCGCCTCGTCCAGCCGCGGCGCGCGCCCAGCCCCGCTTCGCGCCCCAGCCCGACCGACCCAGCCCTTAGAGCCAATCCTTATCCCGAAGTTACGGATCCGGCTTGCCGACTTCCCTTACCTACATTGTTCCAACATGCCAGAGGCTGTTCACCTTGGAGACCTGCTGCGGATATGGGTACGGCCCGGCGCGAGATTTACACCTTCTCCCCCGGATTTTCACGGGCCAGCGAGAGCTCACCGGACGCCGCCGGAACCGCGACGCTTTCCAAGGCGCGGGCCCCTCTCTCGGGGCGAACCCATTCCAGGGCGCCCGGCCCTTCACAAAGAAAAGAGAACTCTCCCCGAGGCTCCCGCCGGCTTCTCCGGGATCGGTTGCGTTACCGCACTGGACGCCTCGCGGCGCCCATCTCCGCCACTCCGGATTCGGGGATCTGAACGGCGCCGGGGATGGGGGCTTCTGTACGCCACATTTCCCACGCCCCACCGCGGGGCGGGGATTCAGCGCTGGGCTCTTCCCTCTTCACTCGCCGTTACTGAGGGAATCCTGGTTAGTTTCTTTTCCTCCGCTGACTAATATGCTTAAATTCAGCGGGTCGCCACGTCTGATCTGAGGTCGCAATCGG
>NC_090972.1:2047566-2050066 GCF_040807025.1 Struthio camelus | reverse complement strand
GTTCTACATTCTTTGATTCCATCCGGAATCTTCCCGGCCAGCAGCCACAGATTGAATAATTCAGCTAACTGGGTGCCTTGGGGGTCTAATTTAACGACGTCTCCCAAGGTCAACCCATCCGGGCCCGGGGCGGAGCTCTTATTCGTTTCCGCAATGTTCTTCCTGACCTCCGCAGGGGAGACCATCTTCTTGAATGCAGAATTGTCCGCTTCTCCGGCACTACAGAACGTACCGAGACCAGCGAAGGGGCCGACCTCCTCCCACTTCCTTCTGAACGTGCAATACAGCACATCCATCAGGAGGGGACACTTAATACTCTCGATGTTATCCAAAATGATACCAGCGAGCTTTCTACGATCTATCTCAAAAAGCCGCTGGTATCGCAGGTACTGGCCTCTTCTCAGCGCCCTATTCTTCATCCACCTCTTCTCTACCTTCCTCGGCGCGGGTTTCACTCGGTACTTCTTGCGATGTTTCAATTTCACTGCAGCGGTATGTCCCACCAGCTGCGTCAACCACTCCTCCGATGTTTCATCGACGATGTTCCGAAGGTCTTCCTCCACACCCTCCAAAGCCCTCTCGAATGCGCTCTTCAGACCAGGGGTGAGAGAAGCCCCTCGAACCTTCTCTGCAATAATCCTCCTGTATTCCACCCTAATCAGCTCAATCTTCACTCTCTCAACCGGTACCTCCCCTTCGCACGGACCCGCAGCTTTTCGCGGCGACGCGAATCCTTTGGCACCAGCCGCCAGCTGCCGTCTCTTGTCGCTGATCTGCTTCGCCGATTTTGTAGGCAAATGTTCAGAAATCAGCTTATTAATATTCCGTGCTTCTTTAAACTTCTGTTCTAACTCTCTCAGCAGAGCCGTCTCTTCTTCGGACCAGACGCTCTTATGCATACCCCTCAATCCCTTTCCTCTTCCGCGAGACGCTTCGATCCTTTCCCTGTTCCTAGTTCCTGGGTGAACAAGACGCTTATGTTGGGAAAGGCCGCTTTTGGTCTTGAACTTTCGGTCGCAGTCCTCACAGCTCCACGGGAGGGGGGCCTCCGAGGCCTCTTCATCTTCCCCTTCACCCAGGGTTCCGCGGCACTTCGGGAAGTGGCAGGCAATGCTATGATGTTTCTCATTCAGTCTCCCGCACCGGGAACACTGAAAAGGCACCCGTCGCCGACCGTGGGCCCTCCGCAGATGTTCTGTCAAGGCCGCAATTTTCCCTACCTTGACTCCACAGCATGGACATGCTGGATGTTCATCTGGGATCTTAACAACTGGCGTACCGTCAGTTGCTCCCCCCCCGGAGTCAAGGATAGGGGTCACCATAGCCGGTAGGATTGCTTTACCAGAGGGAGACTCCAGGCCCACTCCTGCCGCCACCTCCCCCCGGGCTTCATCAGCCCGGGGTACCGGGGGCGAAGCGACAGGGGACTCCAGAGCCTCATAAACCTCTGGCAGATCTTTAACGCAATCCAAACTTGGTCTGGGAATACTCCCATTCCAAGGGTCATAAGCCGAATTGTAAAATGTCAAATTTTGGATCACAGCAGGCCACCCATTTGATGTTAAAGTCACCGGCCTAACGGCCGTGACATCAACAGGAAACTCACCTGTCTGGGTGCCCACTGACACGAAGTTCACAACCCATGGTCTTACTAGGTTGTCCAACGTGCCTGTGGGGGTTCGGTATACGCCAGAAGAACCAATCCCCCAAGTTCAACTGGTATGCCTGATAGAAGCCCCTAGGCCAAGGGCTCTGGACTGCGAGTAGGCCAATTACTAGCAGTCGAAATTTTGATTCACCTCAAAAAAAACTATCGAGTGGTCGGTGAAGCCAGTCGATAGGGAGGAAGTAACTATAGCACCGCACACTGGGGCAGAGGCAAACTTGGTTACCCGCGAATGGGCATCCAGCGGGACCACGAGGAGGTGTTGCCTCCGCAGCTCAGCCCAGTTAGTAACTATGGTCCCGACTTAAGAGAGTCATAGTTACTCCCGCCGTTTACCCGCGCTTCATTGAATTTCTTCACTTTGACATTCAGAGCACTGGGCAGAAATCACATCGCGTCAACACCCGCCGCGGGCCTTCGCGATGCTTTGTTTTAATTAAACAGTCGGATTCCCCTGGTCCGCACCAGTTCTAAGTCGGCTGCTAGGCGCCGGCCGAGGCGGGGCGCCGGCCCGGGGACCCCGGCTCCCCCCCCGTCGCCGGCAGCCGCGCGCGCGCCGGGGCACCCCCAGCCCCCGCGGACGGGTGGAGGGGGGGGCGGCGGCGGCTGCTGGGGCTCGGGGAGGAGGGAGGGAGGGGGCGGGCGGCGCCCGCCGCAGCTGGGGCGATCCACGGGAAGGGCCCGGCGCGCGTCCAGAGTCGCCGCCGCCGCCCCGCGCCCGCCCCCGCCCGCCCGGGGGGCGGGGGGGACGGGTGGGGCGCACGGCGCCTCGTCCAGCCGCGGCGCGCGCCCAGCCCCGCTTCGCGCCCCAGCCCGACCGACCCAGCCCTTAGA
>NC_090972.1:2040066-2042566 GCF_040807025.1 Struthio camelus | reverse complement strand
GATCGTCCGCGAACGCCAGAGATGACACAGAGCAATCTCCATACTTAAATCCGTTCTTTAAACCCTCCAACCTACATAACAACGGGTCCACTGAGAGGTTGAACAGAAGCGGGGACATTGGATCTCCCTGCTTCACCCCGGTGAGGATCTTAATTCCCTCAGAGGACGCCTCACCCACCTCCAGCCGAGTCACACAGTTGGAATACAAATCGGCGATGATACTGATCACATGATCATCCAAGCCTTTTTGTTCGAGGACTCGAAGGATGTGTTGATGATGGACCGAATCAAAGGCTTTCGCCAAGTCCACAAAGACTACTGCTAACGCCTTATGGTCTCTTTTGGCGTGCTTGATGAGCATCTGGAGGAGCTTCAGATTTTCCGCGCAGCCCGGGGCTGAAATAAAGCCCCTTTGGCGGCTGTTAATCGGACATGCTCGTCGCAGGCGTGCCGTCAAAATTCGAGAGAACAAGCGCATGATGACCGACCCGATGGTGATGGGCCGCCAGTTGTTAATGTCCCCTCGTAAACTAGGATCAGCAGACTTGGGTATTAAGATCGTTCTACATTCTTTGATTCCATCCGGAATCTT
Source organism: Struthio camelus (assembly GCF_040807025.1). Lineage (NCBI taxonomy): Eukaryota > Metazoa > Chordata > Aves > Struthioniformes > Struthionidae > Struthio > Struthio camelus. Next base: position 2,041,974 of record NC_090972.1, on the reverse strand, counting down.
CCCGGCCAGCAGCCACAGATTGAATAATTCAGCTAACTGGGTGCCTTGGGGGTCTAATTTAACGACGTCTCCCAAGGTCAACCCATCCGGGCCCGGGGCGGAGCTCTTATTCGTTTCCGCAATGTTCTTCCTGACCTCCGCAGGGGAGACCATCTTCTTGAATGCAGAATTGTCCGCTTCTCCGGCACTACAGAACGTACCGAGACCAGCGAAGGGGCCGACCTCCTCCCACTTCCTTCTGAACGTGCAATACAGCACATCCATCAGGAGGGGACACTTAATACTCTCGATGTTATCCAAAATGATACCAGCGAGCTTTCTACGATCTATCTCAAAAAGCCGCTGGTATCGCAGGTACTGGCCTCTTCTCAGCGCCCTATTCTTCATCCACCTCTTCTCTACCTTCCTCGGCGCGGGTTTCACTCGGTACTTCTTGCGATGTTTCAATTTCACTGCAGCGGTATGTCCCACCAGCTGCGTCAACCACTCCTCCGATGTTTCATCGACGATGTTCCGAAGGTCTTCCTCCACACCCTCCAAAGCCCTCTCGAATGCGCTCTTCAGACCAGGGGTGAGAGAGGCCCCTCGAACCTTCTCTGCAATAATCCTCCTGTATTCCACCCTAATCAGCTCAATCTTCACTCTCTCAACCGGTACCTCCCCTTCGCACGGACCCGCAGCTTTTCGCGGCGACGCGAATCCTTTGGCACCAGCCGCCAGCTGCCGTCTCTTGTCGCTGATCTGCTTCGCCGATTTTGTAGGCAAATGTTCAGAAATCAGCTTATTAATATTCCGTGCTTCTTTAAACTTCTGTTCTAACTCTCTCAGCAGAGCCGTCTCTTCTTCGGACCAGACGCTCTTATGCATACCCCTCAATCCCTTTCCTCTTCCGCGAGACGCTTCGATCCTTTCCCTGTTCCTAGTTCCTGGGTGAACAAGACGCTTATGTTGGGAAAGGCCGCTTTTGGTCTTGAACTTTCGGTCGCAGTCCTCACAGCTCCACGGGAGGGGGGCCTCCGAGGCCTCTTCATCTTCCCCTTCACCCAGGGTTCCGCGGCACTTCGGGAAGTGGCAGGCAATGCTATGATGTTTCTCATTCAGTCTCCCGCACCGGGAACACTGAAAAGGCACCCGTCGCCGACCGTGGGCCCTCCGCAGATGTTCTGTCAAGGCCGCAATTTTCCCTACCTTGACTCCACAGCATGGACATGCTGGATGTTCATCTGGGATCTTAACAACTGGCGTACCGTCAGTTGCTCCCCCCCCGGAGTCAAGGATAGGGGTCACCATAGCCGGTAGGATTGCTTTACCAGAGGGAGACTCCAGGCCCACTCCTGCCGCCACCTCCCCCCGGGCTTCATCAGCCCGGGGTACCGGGGGCGAAGCGACAGGGGACTCCAGAGCCTCATAAACCTCTGGCAGATCTTTAACGCAATCCAAACTTGGTCTGGGAATACTCCCATTCCAAGGGTCATAAGCCGAATTGTAAAATGTCAAATTTTGGATCACAGCAGGCCACCCATTTGATGTTAAAGTCACCGGCCTAACGGCCGTGACATCAACAGGAAACTCACCTGTCTGGGTGCCCACTGACACGAAGTTCACAACCCATGGTCTTACTAGGTTGTCCAACGTGCCTGTGGGGGTTCGGTATACGCCAGAAGAACCAATCCCCCAAGTTCAACTGGTATGCCTGATAGAAGCCCCTAGGCCAAGGGCTCTGGACTGCGAGTAGGCCAATTACTAGCAGTCGAAATTTTGATTCACCTCAAAAAAAACTATCGAGTGGTCGGTGAAGCCAGTCGATAGGGAGGAAGTAACTATAGCACCGCACACTGGGGCAGAGGCAAACTTGGTTACCCGCGAATGGGCATCCAGCGGGACCACGAGGAGGTGTTGCCTCCGCAG
>NC_090972.1:2032566-2035066 GCF_040807025.1 Struthio camelus | reverse complement strand
GAAGCCGACGAGCCTGGATGTTCGGAATCTGGCTCGCCAGCCGCGCGATTCCGAGACCGCCGTCCTTATAGCTGGCGTATAAGATGGCATCACAAGTACTGGAAGGTAAGTGAAGCCAGCTCTTCACCGCCGATCTTATCATTAGGTCCAGGGAGTGGAGGTAAGTGGCGTTAACCCCGGACTGATCCGCTGCATAGAGCAGCCGTGGGATGGCGTAAGTCCTCAAGATCTCTACTTTCTGGAGCGGTTTAAGCGGGGCTACCCCAATGTTCTTAACCCATGTGCTCAGTTTTTCTTGCAGCTCCGGACGGGGAAGACCCACCCAAGGATCCACCCCCAGGCCCAAATACTTCTCGGAGCTGCCGGGCTCGATCATATTGAGCGGAATGCCATCGATTGTCCACGTCTCACAGTTATTAACCGTGAACGAGTCTTTCGTGGGCCTGATCATAAAACCATGGCATTTCTTCGCTTGCACACGTAGCCCGGATAGGTGACAAAACTCCTCAACCGCTCTGATGTTCTTCTTCATGCCTTCCCACGAGTCACTCAAAAGGACTAGATTGTCCGCGAACGCCAGAGATGACACAGAGCAATCTCCATACTTAAATCCGTTCTTTAAACCCTCCAACCTACATAACAACGGGTCCACTGAGAGGTTGAACAGAAGCGGGGACATTGGATCTCCCTGCTTCACCCCGGTGAGGATCTTAATTCCCTCAGAGGACGCCTCACCCACCTCCAGCCGAGTCACACAGTTGGAATACAAATCGGCGATGATACTGATCACATGATCATCCAAGCCTTTTTGTTCGAGGACTCGAAGGATGTGTTGATGATGGACCGAATCAAAGGCTTTCGCCAAGTCCACAAAGACTACTGCTAACGCCTTATGGTCTCTTTTGGCGTGCTTGATGAGCATCTGGAGGAGCTTCAGATTTTCCGCGCAGCCCGGGGCTGAAATAAAGCCCCTTTGGCGGCTGTTAATCGGACATGCTCGTCGCAGGCGTGCCGTCAAAATTCGAGAGAACAAGCGCATGATGACCGACCCGATGGTGATGGGCCGCCAGTTGTTAATGTCCCCTCGTAAACTAGGATCAGCAGACTTGGGTATTAAGATCGTTCTACATTCTTTGATTCCATCCGGAATCTTCCCGGCCAGCAGCCACAGATTGAATAATTCAGCTAACTGGGTGCCTTGGGGGTCTAATTTAACGACGTCTCCCAAGGTCAACCCATCCGGGCCCGGGGCGGAGCTCTTATTCGTTTCCGCAATGTTCTTCCTGACCTCCGCAGGGGAGACCATCTTCTTGAATGCAGAATTGTCCGCTTCTCCGGCACTACAGAACGTACCGAGACCAGCGAAGGGGCCGACCTCCTCCCACTTCCTTCTGAACGTGCAATACAGCACATCCATCAGGAGGGGACACTTAATACTCTCGATGTTATCCAAAATGATACCAGCGAGCTTTCTACGATCTATCTCAAAAAGCCGCTGGTATCGCAGGTACTGGCCTCTTCTCAGCGCCCTATTCTTCATCCACCTCTTCTCTACCTTCCTCGGCGCGGGTTTCACTCGGTACTTCTTGCGATGTTTCAATTTCACTGCAGCGGTATGTCCCACCAGCTGCGTCAACCACTCCTCCGATGTTTCATCGACGATGTTCCGAAGGTCTTCCTCCACACCCTCCAAAGCCCTCTCGAATGCGCTCTTCAGACCAGGGGTGAGAGAAGCCCCTCGAACCTTCTCTGCAATAATCCTCCTGTATTCCACCCTAATCAGCTCAATCTTCACTCTCTCAACCGGTACCTCCCCTTCGCACGGACCCGCAGCTTTTCGCGGCGACGCGAATCCTTTGGCACCAGCCGCCAGCTGCCGTCTCTTGTCGCTGATCTGCTTCGCCGATTTTGTAGGCAAATGTTCAGAAATCAGCTTATTAATATTCCGTGCTTCTTTAAACTTCTGTTCTAACTCTCTCAGCAGAGCCGTCTCTTCTTCGGACCAGACGCTCTTATGCATACCCCTCAATCCCTTTCCTCTTCCGCGAGACGCTTCGATCCTTTCCCTGTTCCTAGTTCCTGGGTGAACAAGACGCTTATGTTGGGAAAGGCCGCTTTTGGTCTTGAACTTTCGGTCGCAGTCCTCACAGCTCCACGGGAGGGGGGCCTCCGAGGCCTCTTCATCTTCCCCTTCACCCAGGGTTCCGCGGCACTTCGGGAAGTGGCAGGCAATGCTATGATGTTTCTCATTCAGTCTCCCGCACCGGGAACACTGAAAAGGCACCCGTCGCCGACCGTGGGCCCTCCGCAGATGTTCTGTCAAGGCCGCAATTTTCCCTACCTTGACTCCACAGCATGGACATGCTGGATGTTCATCTGGGATCTTAACAACTGGCGTACCGTCAGTTGCTCCCCCCCCGGAGTCAAGGATAGGGGTCACCATAGCCGGTAGGATTGCTTTACCAGAGGGAGACTCCAGGCCCACTCCTGCCGCCACCTC
>NC_090972.1:2022566-2025066 GCF_040807025.1 Struthio camelus | reverse complement strand
TATTAATATTCCGTGCTTCTTTAAACTTCTGTTCTAACTCTCTCAGCAGAGCCGTCTCTTCTTCGGACCAGACGCTCTTATGCATACCCCTCAATCCCTTTCCTCTTCCGCGAGACGCTTCGATCCTTTCCCTGTTCCTAGTTCCTGGGTGAACAAGACGCTTATGTTGGGAAAGGCCGCTTTTGGTCTTGAACTTTCGGTCGCAGTCCTCACAGCTCCACGGGAGGGGGGCCTCCGAGGCCTCTTCATCTTCCCCTTCACCCAGGGTTCCGCGGCACTTCGGGAAGTGGCAGGCAATGCTATGATGTTTCTCATTCAGTCTCCCGCACCGGGAACACTGAAAAGGCACCCGTCGCCGACCGTGGGCCCTCCGCAGATGTTCTGTCAAGGCCGCAATTTTCCCTACCTTGACTCCACAGCATGGACATGCTGGATGTTCATCTGGGATCTTAACAACTGGCGTACCGTCAGTTGCTCCCCCCCCGGAGTCAAGGATAGGGGTCACCATAGCCGGTAGGATTGCTTTACCAGAGGGAGACTCCAGGCCCACTCCTGCCGCCACCTCCCCCCGGGCTTCATCAGCCCGGGGTACCGGGGGCGAAGCGACAGGGGACTCCAGAGCCTCATAAACCTCTGGCAGATCTTTAACGCAATCCAAACTTGGTCTGGGAATACTCCCATTCCAAGGGTCATAAGCCGAATTGTAAAATGTCAAATTTTGGATCACAGCAGGCCACCCATTTGATGTTAAAGTCACCGGCCTAACGGCCGTGACATCAACAGGAAACTCACCTGTCTGGGTGCCCACTGACACGAAGTTCACAACCCATGGTCTTACTAGGTTGTCCAGCGTGCCTGTGGGGGTTCGGTATACGCCAGAAGAACCAATCCCCCAAGTTCAACTGGTATGCCTGATAGAAGCCCCTAGGCCAAGGGCTCTGGACTGCGAGTAGGCCAATTACTAGCAGTCGAAATTTTGATTCACCTCAAAAAAAACTATCGAGTGGTCGGTGAAGCCAGTCGATAGGGAGGAAGTAACTATAGCACCGCACACTGGGGCAGAGGCAAACTTGGTTACCCGCGAATGGGCATCCAGCGGGACCACAAGGAGGTGTTGCCTCCGCAGCTCAGCCCAGTTAGTAACTATGGTCCCGACTTAAGAGAGTCATAGTTACTCCCGCCGTTTACCCGCGCTTCATTGAATTTCTTCACTTTGACATTCAGAGCACTGGGCAGAAATCACATCGCGTCAACACCCGCCGCGGGCCTTCGCGATGCTTTGTTTTAATTAAACAGTCGGATTCCCCTGGTCCGCACCAGTTCTAAGTCGGCTGCTAGGCGCCGGCCGAGGCGGGGCGCCGGCCCGGGGACCCCGGCTCCCCCCCCGTCGCCAGCAGCCGCGCGCGCGCCGGGGCACCCCCAGCCCCCGCGGACGGGTGGAGGGGGGGGCGGCGGCGGCTGCTGGGGCTCGGGGAGGAGGGAGGGAGGGGGCGGGCGGCGCCCGCCGCAGCTGGGGCGATCCACGGGAAGGGCCCGGCGCGCGTCCAGAGTCGCCGCCGACGCCCCGCGCCCGCCCCCGCCCGCCCGGGGGGCGGGGGGGACGGGTGGGGCGCACGGCGCCTCGTCCAGCCGCGGCGCGCGCCCAGCCCCGCTTCGCGCCCCAGCCCGACCGACCCAGCCCTTAGAGCCAATCCTTATCCCGAAGTTACGGATCCGGCTTGCCGACTTCCCTTACCTACATTGTTCCAACATGCCAGAGGCTGTTCACCTTGGAGACCTGCTGCGGATATGGGTACGGCCCGGCGCGAGATTTACACCTTCTCCCCCGGATTTTCACGGGCCAGCGAGAGCTCACCGGACGCCGCCGGAACCGCGACGCTTTCCAAGGCGCGGGCCCCTCTCTCGGGGCGAACCCATTCCAGGGCGCCCGGCCCTTCACAAAGAAAAGAGAACTCTCCCCGAGGCTCCCGCCGGCTTCTCCGGGATCGGTTGCGTTACCGCACTGGACGCCTCGCGGCGCCCATCTCCGCCACTCCGGATTCGGGGATCTGAACGGCGCCGGGGATGGGGGCTTCTGTACGCCACATTTCCCACGCCCCACCGCGGGGCGGGGATTCGGCGCTGGGCTCTTCCCTCTTCACTCGCCGTTACTGAGGGAATCCTGGTTAGTTTCTTTTCCTCCGCTGACTAATATGCTTAAATTCAGCGGGTCGCCACGTCTGATCTGAGGTCGCAATCGGATGGAGGCGGGGCGGGCGCGCGCCCACCCCTCGCGCTTCGACCCCCCGGAGGAGGCCCGAGACGAGGCAGAGCCGGCGGGCACGCGCCCACCAGCCGCCGGCAGAGAGGACGGCCCGAGGCCCCCGCCAGGATCGAGGGGGAAGCGGCGCGGCGACCCGCGAGTCGCCGCCACGGAGGGGAGGGGGGGGAGGACAGCGAGGGGCCCCCCTCCGACACACGCGCGCAGCAGCACGGTGCGGTACCACCGCGGTACCCACCC
>NC_090972.1:2015066-2017566 GCF_040807025.1 Struthio camelus | reverse complement strand
CGACCTCCTCCCACTTCCTTCTGAACGTGCAATACAGCACATCCCTCAGGAGGGGACACTTAATACTCTCGATGTTATCCAAAATGATACCAGCGAGCTTTCTACGATCTATCTCAAAAAGCCGCTGGTATCGCAGGTACTGGCCTCTTCTCAGCGCCCTATTCTTCATCCACCTCTTCTCTACCTTCCTCGGCGCGGGTTTCACTCGGTACTTCTTGCGATGTTTCAATTTCACTGCAGCGGTATGTCCCACCAGCTGCGTCAACCACTCCTCCGATGTTTCATCGACAATGTTCCGAAGGTCTTCCTCCACACCCTCCAAAGCCCTCTCGAATGCGCTCTTCAGACCAGGGGTGAGAGAAGCCCCTCGAACCTTCTCTGCAATAATCCTCCTGTATTCCACCCTAATCAGCTCAATCTTCACTCTCTCAACCGGTACCTCCCCTTCGCACGGACCCGCAGCTTTTCGCGGCGACGCGAATCCTTTGGCACCAGCCGCCAGCTGCCGTCTCTTGTCGCTGATCTGCTTCGCCGATTTTGTAGGCAAATGTTCAGAAATCAGCTTATTAATATTCCGTGCTTCTTTAAACTTCTGTTCTAACTCTCTCAGCAGAGCCGTCTCTTCTTCGGACCAGACGCTCTTATGCATACCCCTCAATCCCTTTCCTCTTCCGCGAGACGCTTCGATCCTTTCCCTGTTCCTAGTTCCTGGGTGAACAAGACGCTTATGTTGGGAAAGGCCGCTTTTGGTCTTGAACTTTCGGTCGCAGTCCTCACAGCTCCACGGGAGGGGGGCCTCCGAGGCCTCTTCATCTTCCCCTTCACCCAGGGTTCCGCGGCACTTCGGGAAGTGGCAGGCAATGCTATGATGTTTCTCATTCAGTCTCCCGCACCGGGAACACTGAAAAGGCACCCGTCGCCGACCGTGGGCCCTCCGCAGATGTTCTGTCAAGGCCGCAATTTTCCCTACCTTGACTCCACAGCATGGACATGCTGGATGTTCATCTGGGATCTTAACAACTGGCGTACCGTCAGTTGCTCCCCCCCCGGAGTCAAGGATAGGGGTCACCATAGCCGGTAGGATTGCTTTACCAGAGGGAGACTCCAGGCCCACTCCTGCCGCCACCTCCCCCCGGGCTTCATCAGCCCGGGGTACCGGGGGCGAAGCGACAGGGGACTCCAGAGCCTCATAAACCTCTGGCAGATCTTTAACGCAATCCAAACTTGGTCTGGGAGTACTCCCATTCCAAGGGTCATAAGCCGAATTGTAAAATGTCAAATTTTGGATCACAGCAGGCCACCCATTTGATGTTAAAGTCACCGGCCTAACGGCCGTGACATCAACAGGAAACTCACCTGTCTGGGTGCCCACTGACACGAAGTTCACAACCCATGGTCTTACTAGGTTGTCCAGCGTGCCTGTGGGGGTTCGGTATACGCCAGAAGAACCAATCCCCCAAGTTCAACTGGTATGCCTGATAGAAGCCCCTAGGCCAAGGGCTCTGGACTGCGAGTAGGCCAATTACTAGCAGTCGAAATTTTGATTCACCTCAAAAAAAACTATCGAGTGGTCGGTGAAGCCAGTCGATAGGGAGGAAGTAACTATAGCACCGCACACTGGGGCAGAGGCAAACTTGGTTACCCGCGAATGGGCATCCAGCGGGACCACGAGGAGGTGTTGCCTCCGCAGCTCAGCCCAGTTAGTAACTATGGTCCCGACTTAAGAGAGTCATAGTTACTCCCGCCGTTTACCCGCGCTTCATTGAATTTCTTCACTTTGACATTCAGAGCACTGGGCAGAAATCACATCGCGTCAACACCCGCCGCGGGCCTTCGCGATGCTTTGTTTTAATTAAACAGTCGGATTCCCCTGGTCCGCACCAGTTCTAAGTCGGCTGCTAGGCGCCGGCCGAGGCGGGGCGCCGGCCCGGGGACCCCGGCTCCCCCCCCCGTCGCCGGCAGCCGCGCGCGCGCCGGGGCACCCCCAGCCCCCGCGGACGGGTGGAGGGGGGGGCGGCGGCGGCTGCTGGGGCTCGGGGAGGAGGGAGGGAGGGGGCGGGCGGCGCCCGCCGCAGCTGGGGCGATCCACGGGAAGGGCCCGGCGCGCGTCCAGAGTCGCCGCCGACGCCCCGCGCCCACCCCCGCCCGCCCGGGGGGCGGGGGGGACGGGTGGGGCGCACGGCGCCTCGTCCAGCCGCGGCGCGCGCCCAGCCCCGCTTCGCGCCCCAGCCCGACCGACCCAGCCCTTAGAGCCAATCCTTATCCCGAAGTTACGGATCCGGCTTGCCGACTTCCCTTACCTACATTGTTCCAACATGCCAGAGGCTGTTCACCTTGGAGACCTGCTGCGGATATGGGTACGGCCCGGCGCGAGATTTACACCTTCTCCCCCGGATTTTCACGGGCCAGCGAGAGCTCACCGGACGCCGCCGGAACCGCGACGCTTTCCAAGGCGCGGGCCCCTCTCTCGGGGCGAACCCATTCCAGGGCGCCCGGCCCT
>NC_090972.1:2007566-2010066 GCF_040807025.1 Struthio camelus | reverse complement strand
TGTTCGAGGACTCGAAGGATGTGTTGATGATGGACCGAATCAAAGGCTTTCGCCAAGTCCACAAAGACTACTGCTAACGCCTTATGGTCTCTTTTGGCGTGCTTGATGAGCATCTGGAGGAGCTTCAGATTTTCCGCGCAGCCCGGGGCTGAAATAAAGCCCCTTTGGCGGCTGTTAATCGGACATGCTCGTCGCAGGCGTGCCGTCAAAATTCGAGAGAACAAGCGCATGATGACCGACCCGATGGTGATGGGCCGCCAGTTGTTAATGTCCCCTCGTAAACTAGGATCAGCAGACTTGGGTATTAAGATCGTTCTACATTCTTTGATTCCATCCGGAATCTTCCCGGCCAGCAGCCACAGATTGAATAATTCAGCTAACTGGGTGCCTTGGGGGTCTAATTTAACGACGTCTCCCAAGGTCAACCCATCCGGGCCCGGGGCGGAGCTCTTATTCGTTTCCGCAATGTTCTTCCTGACCTCCGCAGGGGAGACCATCTTCTTGAATGCAGAATTGTCCGCTTCTCCGGCACTACAGAACGTACCGAGACCAGCGAAGGGGCCGACCTCCTCCCACTTCCTTCTGAACGTGCAATACAGCACATCCATCAGGAGGGGACACTTAATACTCTCGATGTTATCCAAAATGATACCAGCGAGCTTTCTACGATCTATCTCAAAAAGCCGCTGGTATCGCAGGTACTGGCCTCTTCTCAGCGCCCTATTCTTCATCCACCTCTTCTCTACCTTCCTCGGCGCGGGTTTCACTCGGTACTTCTTGCGATGTTTCAATTTCACTGCAGCGGTATGTCCCACCAGCTGCGTCAACCACTCCTCCGATGTTTCATCGACGATGTTCCGAAGGTCTTCCTCCACACCCTCCAAAGCCCTCTCGAATGCGCTCTTCAGACCAGGGGTGAGAGAAGCCCCTCGAACCTTCTCTGCAATAATCCTCCTGTATTCCACCCTAATCAGCTCAATCTTCACTCTCTCAACCGGTACCTCCCCTTCGCACGGACCCGCAGCTTTTCGCGGCGACGCGAATCCTTTGGCACCAGCCGCCAGCTGCCGTCTCTTGTCGCTGATCTGCTTCGCCGATTTTGTAGGCAAATGTTCAGAAATCAGCTTATTAATATTCCGTGCTTCTTTAAACTTCTGTTCTAACTCTCTCAGCAGAGCCGTCTCTTCTTCGGACCAGACGCTCTTATGCATACCCCTCAATCCCTTTCCTCTTCCGCGAGACGCTTCGATCCTTTCCCTGTTCCTAGTTCCTGGGTGAACAAGACGCTTATGTTGGGAAAGGCCGCTTTTGGTCTTGAACTTTCGGTCGCAGTCCTCACAGCTCCACGGGAGGGGGGCCTCCGAGGCCTCTTCATCTTCCCCTTCACCCAGGGTTCCGCGGCACTTCGGGAAGTGGCAGGCAATGCTATGATGTTTCTCATTCAGTCTCCCGCACCGGGAACACTGAAAAGGCATCCGTCGCCGACCGTGGGCCCTCCGCAGATGTTCTGTCAAGGCCGCAATTTTCCCTACCTTGACTCCACAGCATGGACATGCTGGATGTTCATCTGGGATCTTAACAACTGGCGTACCGTCAGTTGCTCCCCCCCCGGAGTCAAGGATAGGGGTCACCATAGCCGGTAGGATTGCTTTACCAGAGGGAGACTCCAGGCCCACTCCTGCCGCCACCTCCCCCCGGGCTTCATCAGCCCGGGGTACCGGGGGCGAAGCGACAGGGGACTCCAGAGCCTCATAAACCTCTGGCAGATCTTTAACGCAATCCAAACTTGGTCTGGGAATACTCCCATTCCAAGGGTCATAAGCCGAATTGTAAAATGTCAAATTTTGGATCACAGCAGGCCACCCATTTGATGTTAAAGTCACCGGCCTAACGGCCGTGACATCAACAGGAAACTCACCTGTCTGGGTGCCCACTGACACGAAGTTCACAACCCATGGTCTTACTAGGTTGTCCAACGTGCCTGTGGGGGTTCGGTATACGCCAGAAGAACCAATCCCCCAAGTTCAACTGGTATGCCTGATAGAAGCCCCTAGGCCAAGGGCTCTGGACTGCGAGTAGGCCAATTACTAGCAGTCGAAATTTTGATTCACCTCAAAAAAAACTATCGAGTGGTCGGTGAAGCCAGTCGATAGGGAGGAAGTAACTATAGCACCGCACACTGGGGCAGAGGCAAACTTGGTTACCCGCGAATGGGCATCCAGCGGGACCACGAGGAGGTGTTGCCTCCGCAGCTCAGCCCAGTTAGTAACTATGGTCCCGACTTAAGAGAGTCATAGTTACTCCCGCCGTTTACCCGCGCTTCATTGAATTTCTTCACTTTGACATTCAGAGCACTGGGCAGAAATCACATCGCGTCAACACCCGCCGCGGGCCTTCGCGATGCTTTGTTTTAATTAAACAGTCGGATTCCCCTGGTCCGCACCAGTTCTAAGTCGGCTGCTAGGCGCCGGCCGAGGCGGGGCGCCGGCCCGGGGACCCC
>NC_090972.1:2000066-2002566 GCF_040807025.1 Struthio camelus | reverse complement strand
GCGGTTTAAGCGGGGCTACCCCAATGTTCTTAACCCATGTGCTCAGTTTTTCTTGCAGCTCCGGACGGGGAAGACCCACCCAAGGATCCACCCCCAGGCCCAAATACTTCTCGGAGCTGCCGGGCTCGATCATATTGAGCGGAATGCCATCGATTGTCCACGTCTCACAGTTATTAACCGTGAACGAGTCTTTCGTGGGCCTGATCATAAAACCATGGCATTTCTTCGCTTGCACACGTAGCCCGGATAGGTGACAAAACTCCTCAACCGCTCTGATGTTCTTCTTCATGCCTTCCCACGAGTCACTCAAAAGGACTAGATCGTCTGCGAACGCCAGAGATGACACAGAGCAATCTCCATACTTAAATCCGTTCTTTAAACCCTCCAACCTACATAACAACGGGTCCACTGAGAGGTTGAACAGAAGCGGGGACATTGGATCTCCCTGCTTCACCCCGGTGAGGATCTTAATTCCCTCAGAGGACGCCTCACCCACCTCCAGCCGAGTCACACAGTTGGAATACAAATCGGCGATGATACTGATCACATGATCATCCAAGCCTTTTTGTTCGAGGACTCGAAGGATGTGTTGATGATGGACCGAATCAAAGGCTTTCGCCAAGTCCACAAAGACTACTGCTAACGCCTTATGGTCTCTTTTGGCGTGCTTGATGAGCATCTGGAGGAGCTTCAGATTTTCCGCGCAGCCCGGGGCTGAAATAAAGCCCCTTTGGCGGCTGTTAATCGGACATGCTCGTCGCAGGCGTGCCGTCAAAATTCGAGAGAACAAGCGCATGATGACCGACCCGATGGTGATGGGCCGCCAGTTGTTAATGTCCCCTCGTAAACTAGGATCAGCAGACTTGGGTATTAAGATCGTTCTACATTCTTTGATTCCATCCGGAATCTTCCCGGCCAGCAGCCACAGATTGAATAATTCAGCTAACTGGGTGCCTTGGGGGTCTAATTTAACGACGTCTCCCAAGGTCAACCCATCCGGGCCCGGGGCGGAGCTCTTATTCGTTTCCGCAATGTTCTTCCTGACCTCCGCAGGGGAGACCATCTTCTTGAATGCAGAATTGTCCGCTTCTCCGGCACTACAGAACGTACCGAGACCAGCGAAGGGGCCGACCTCCTCCCACTTCCTTCTGAACGTGCAATACAGCACATCCATCAGGAGGGGACACTTAATACTCTCGATGTTATCCAAAATGATACCAGCGAGCTTTCTACGATCTATCTCAAAAAGCCGCTGGTATCGCAGGTACTGGCCTCTTCTCAGCGCCCTATTCTTCATCCACCTCTTCTCTACCTTCCTCGGCGCGGGTTTCACTCGGTACTTCTTGCGATGTTTCAATTTCACTGCAGCGGTATGTCCCACCAGCTGCGTCAACCACTCCTCCGATGTTTCATCGACGATGTTCCGAAGGTCTTCCTCCACACCCTCCAAAGCCCTCTCGAATGCGCTCTTCAGACCAGGGGTGAGAGAAGCCCCTCGAACCTTCTCTGCAATAATCCTCCTGTATTCCACCCTAATCAGCTCAATCTTCACTCTCTCAACCGGTACCTCCCCTTCGCACGGACCCGCAGCTTTTCGCGGCGACGCGAATCCTTTGGCACCAGCCGCCAGCTGCCGTCTCTTGTCGCTGATCTGCTTCGCCGATTTTGTAGGCAAATGTTCAGAAATCAGCTTATTAATATTCCGTGCTTCTTTAAACTTCTGTTCTAACTCTCTCAGCAGAGCCGTCTCTTCTTCGGACCAGACGCTCTTATGCATACCCCTCAATCCCTTTCCTCTTCCGCGAGACGCTTCGATCCTTTCCCTGTTCCTAGTTCCTGGGTGAACAAGACGCTTATGTTGGGAAAGGCCGCTTTTGGTCTTGAACTTTCGGTCGCAGTCCTCACAGCTCCACGGGAGGGGGGCCTCCGAGGCCTCTTCATCTTCCCCTTCACCCAGGGTTCCGCGGCACTTCGGGAAGTGGCAGGCAATGCTATGATGTTTCTCATTCAGTCTCCCGCACCGGGAACACTGAAAAGGCATCCGTCGCCGACCGTGGGCCCTCCGCAGATGTTCTGTCAAGGCCGCAATTTTCCCTACCTTGACTCCACAGCATGGACATGCTGGATGTTCATCTGGGATCTTAACAACTGGCGTACCGTCAGTTGCTCCCCCCCCGGAGTCAAGGATAGGGGTCACCATAGCCGGTAGGATTGCTTTACCAGAGGGAGACTCCAGGCCCACTCCTGCCGCCACCTCCCCCCGGGCTTCATCAGCCCGGGGTACCGGGGGCGAAGCGACAGGGGACTCCAGAGCCTCATAAACCTCTGGCAGATCTTTAACGCAATCCAAACTTGGTCTGGGAATACTCCCATTCCAAGGGTCATAAGCCGAATTGTAAAATGTCAAATTTTGGATCACAGCAGGCCACCCATTTGATGTTAAAGTCACCGGCCTAACGGCCGTGACATCAACAGGAAACTCACCTGTCTGGGTGCCCAC
>NC_090972.1:1990066-1995066 GCF_040807025.1 Struthio camelus | reverse complement strand
CAGCCAATCATTACTAATGGCATCATTTTCAAAATTTCTGATGCCGCGGCCTTGAGATATTAGATTGGCCCAGTTCTCCAGTTCTTTCTTTCTCCATTTACTAGGAGCAGGGTAGATGACCTTGGGAGCAGGAATTTCCCATTCGGATCTCGTCTCGTCACCTTCCAGGGCAGCGGGGATGACCAAAGGGGACTCCTCCCCAATAGACGGAATCTTGTCCGCCCTTCCTCCTGCGGCGATCCATACCTTCTCGAACTCCTTCTGGATGCCTTCCTCGAGGACCACGGTCCTCGTGATGTTGTCGGAGGACTGGGCGACACGGTGAAGCCGACGAGCCTGGATGTTCGGAATCTGGCTCGCCAGCCGCGCGATTCCGAGACCGCCGTCCTTATAGCTGGCGTATAAGATGGCATCACAAGTACTGGAAGGTAAGTGAAGCCAGCTCTTCACCGCCGATCTTATCATTAGGTCCAGGGAGTGGAGGTAAGTGGCGTTAACCCCGGACTGATCCGCTGCATAGAGCAGCCGTGGGATGGCGTAAGTCCTCAAGATCTCTACTTTCTGGAGCGGTTTAAGCGGGGCTACCCCAATGTTCTTAACCCATGTGCTCAGTTTTTCTTGCAGCTCCGGACGGGGAAGACCCACCCAAGGATCCACCCCCAGGCCCAAATACTTCTCAGAGCTGCCGGGCTCGATCATATTGAGCGGAATGCCATCGATTGTCCACGTCTCACAGTTATTAACCGTGAACGAGTCTTTCGTGGGCCTGATCATAAAACCATGGCATTTCTTCGCTTGCACACGTAGCCCGGATAGGTGACAAAACTCCTCAACCGCTCTGATGTTCTTCTTCATGCCTTCCCACGAGTCACTCAAAAGGACTAGATCGTCTGCGAACGCCAGAGATGACACAGAGCAATCTCCATACTTAAATCCGTTCTTTAAACCCTCCAACCTACATAACAACGGGTCCACTGAGAGGTTGAACAGAAGCGGGGACATTGGATCTCCCTGCTTCACCCCGGTGAGGATCTTAATTCCCTCAGAGGACGCCTCACCCACCTCCAGCCGAGTCACACAGTTGGAATACAAATCGGCGATGATACTGATCACATGATCATCCAAGCCTTTTTGTTCGAGGACTCGAAGGATGTGTTGATGATGGACCGAATCAAAGGCTTTCGCCAAGTCCACAAAGACTACTGCTAACGCCTTATGGTCTCTTTTGGCGTGCTTGATGAGCATCTGGAGGAGCTTCAGATTTTCCGCGCAGCCCGGGGCTGAAATAAAGCCCCTTTGGCGGCTGTTAATCGGACATGCTCGTCGCAGGCGTGCCGTCAAAATTCGAGAGAACAAGCGCATGATGACCGACCCGATGGTGATGGGCCGCCAGTTGTTA
Organism: Struthio camelus; assembly: GCF_040807025.1. Lineage (NCBI taxonomy): Eukaryota > Metazoa > Chordata > Aves > Struthioniformes > Struthionidae > Struthio > Struthio camelus. The sequence goes on along the minus strand of NC_090972.1, from coordinate 1,993,667 downwards.
ATGTCCCCTCGTAAACTAGGATCAGCAGACTTGGGTATTAAGATCGTTCTACATTCTTTGATTCCATCCGGAATCTTCCCGGCCAGCAGCCACAGATTGAATAATTCAGCTAACTGGGTGCCTTGGGGGTCTAATTTAACGACGTCTCCCAAGGTCAACCCATCCGGGCCCGGGGCGGAGCTCTTATTCGTTTCCGCAATGTTCTTCCTGACCTCCGCAGGGGAGACCATCTTCTTGAATGCAGAATTGTCCGCTTCTCCGGCACTACAGAACGTACCGAGACCAGCGAAGGGGCCGACCTCCTCCCACTTCCTTCTGAACGTGCAATACAGCACATCCCTCAGGAGGGGACACTTAATACTCTCGATGTTATCCAAAATGATACCAGCGAGCTTTCTACGATCTATCTCAAAAAGCCGCTGGTATCGCAGGTACTGGCCTCTTCTCAGCGCCCTATTCTTCATCCACCTCTTCTCTACCTTCCTCGGCGCGGGTTTCACTCGGTACTTCTTGCGATGTTTCAATTTCACTGCAGCGGTATGTCCCACCAGCTGCGTCAACCACTCCTCCGATGTTTCATCGACGATGTTCCGAAGGTCTTCCTCCACACCCTCCAAAGCCCTCTCGAATGCGCTCTTCAGACCAGGGGTGAGAGAAGCCCCTCGAACCTTCTCTGCAATAATCCTCCTGTATTCCACCCTAATCAGCTCAATCTTCACTCTCTCAACCGGTACCTCCCCTTCGCACGGACCCGCAGCTTTTCGCGGCGACGCGAATCCTTTGGCACCAGCCGCCAGCTGCCGTCTCTTGTCGCTGATCTGCTTCGCCGATTTTGTAGGCAAATGTTCAGAAATCAGCTTATTAATATTCCGTGCTTCTTTAAACTTCTGTTCTAACTCTCTCAGCAGAGCCGTCTCTTCTTCGGACCAGACGCTCTTATGCATACCCCTCAATCCCTTTCCTCTTCCGCGAGACGCTTCGATCCTTTCCCTGTTCCTAGTTCCTGGGTGAACAAGACGCTTATGTTGGGAAAGGCCGCTTTTGGTCTTGAACTTTTGGTCGCAGTCCTCACAGCTCCACGGGAGGGGGGCCTCCGAGGCCTCTTCATCTTCCCCTTCACCCAGGGTTCCGCGGCACTTCGGGAAGTGGCAGGCAATGCTATGATGTTTCTCATTCAGTCTCCCGCACCGGGAACACTGAAAAGGCACCCGTCGCCGACCGTGGGCCCTCCGCAGATGTTCTGTCAAGGCCGCAATTTTCCCTACCTTGACTCCACAGCATGGACATGCTGGATGTTCATCTGGGATCTTAACAACTGGCGTACCGTCAGTTGCTCCCCCCCCGGAGTCAAGGATAGGGGTCACCATAGCCGGTAGGATTGCTTTACCAGAGGGAGACTCCAGGCCCACTCCTGCCGCCACCTCCCCCCGGGCTTCATCAGCCCGGGGTACCGGGGGCGAAGCGACAGGGGACTCCAGAGCCTCATAAACCTCTGGCAGATCTTTAACGCAATCCAAACTTGGTCTGGGAATACTCCCATTCCAAGGGTCATAAGCCGAATTGTAAAATGTCAAATTTTGGATCACAGCAGGCCACCCATTTGATGTTAAAGTCACCGGCCTAACGGCCGTGACATCAACAGGAAACTCACCTGTCTGGGTGCCCACTGACACGAAGTTCACAACCCATGGTCTTACTAGGTTGTCCAACGTGCCTGTGGGGGTTCGGTATACGCCAGAAGAACCAATCCCCCAAGTTCAACTGGTATGCCTGATAGAAGCCCCTAGGCCAACGGCTCTGGACTGCGAGTAGGCCAATTACTAGCAGTCGAAATTTTGATTCACCTCAAAAAAAACTATCGAGTGGTCGGTGAAGCCAGTCGATAGGGAGGAAGTAACTATAGCACCGCACACTGGGGCAGAGGCAAACTTGGTTACCCGCGAATGGGCATCCAGCGGGACCACGAGGAGGTGTTGCCTCCGCAGCTCAGCCCAGTTAGTAACTATGGTCCCGACTTAAGAGAGTCATAGTTACTCCCGCCGTTTACCCGCGCTTCATTGAATTTCTTCACTTTGACATTCAGAGCACTGGGCAGAAATCACATCGCGTCAACACCCGCCGCGGGCCTTCGCGATGCTTTGTTTTAATTAAACAGTCGGATTCCCCTGGTCCGCACCAGTTCTAAGTCGGCTGCTAGGCGCCGGCCGAGGCGGGGCGCCGGCCCGGGGACCCCGGCTCCCCCCCCCGTCGCCGGCAGCCACGCGCGCGCCGGGGCACCCCCAGCCCCCGCGGACGGGTGGAGGGGGGGGCGGCGGCGGCTGCTGGGGCTCGGGGAGGAGGGAGGGAGGGGGCGGGCGGCGCCCGCCGCAGCTGGGGCGATCCACGGGAAGGGCCCGGCGCGCGTCCAGAGTCGCCGCCGACGCCCCGCGCCCGCCCCCGCCCGCCCGGGGGGCGGGGGGGACGGGTGGGGCGCACGGCGCCTCGTCCAGCCGCGGCGCGCGCCCAGCCCCGCTTCGCGCCCCAGCCCGACCGACCCAGCCCTTAGAGCCAATCCTTATCCCGAAGTTACGGATCCGGCTTGCCGACTTCCCTTACCTACATTGTTCCAACATGCCAGAGGCTGTTCACCTTGGAGACCTGCTGCGGATATGGGTACGGCCCGGCGCGAGATTTACACCTTCTCCCCCGGATTTTCACGGGCCAGCGAGAGCTCACCGGACGCCGCCGGAACCGCGACGCTTTCCAAGGCGCGGGCCCCTCTCTCGGGGCGAACCCATTCCAGGGCGCCCGGCCCTTCACAAAGAAAAGAGAACTCTCCCCGAGGCTCCCGCCGGCTTCTCCGGGATCGGTTGCGTTACCGCACTGGACGCCTCGCGGCGCCCATCTCCGCCACTCCGGATTCGGGGATCTGAACGGCGCCGGGGATGGGGGCTTCTGTACGCCACATTTCCCACGCCCCACCGCGGGGCGGGGATTCAGCGCTGGGCTCTTCCCTCTTCACTCGCCGTTACTGAGGGAATCCTGGTTAGTTTCTTTTCCTCCGCTGACTAATATGCTTAAATTCAGCGGGTCGCCACGTCTGATCTGAGGTCGCAATCGGATGGAGGCGGGGCGGGCGCGCGCCCACCCCTCGCGCTTCGACCCCCCGGAGGAGGCCCGAGACGAGGCAGAGCCGGCGGGCACGCGCCCGCCAGCCGCCGGCAGAGAGGACGGCCCGAGGCCCCCGCCAGGATCGAGGGGGAAGCGGCGCGGCGACCCGCGAGTCGCCGCCACGGAGGGGAGGGGGGGGAGGACAGCGAGGGGCCCCCCTCCGACACACGCGCGCAGCAGCACGGTGCGGTACCACCGCGGTACCCACCCGCAGACAGCCGCGCGGGGCCGGGGGGCGAGGTCCGCACCTCCCCCGGGCCCGGCTCCCAAACGCTCGCTCGCCCACTCGCACACTCGCACACAGCCCCTCCACCGGCCGCGGCTGGCTCCTCCTCCCCGGCCGCTGACCTCCGCTCTCGCCCCAGCACGGGACGACGGCGCGGCAGCGCCCCTCCCCCCCCCTTTTCTCCCTCCCCCTCCCCCGTCTCGCCACCGAACGGCGCCGCCCGTG
>NC_090972.1:1982566-1985066 GCF_040807025.1 Struthio camelus | reverse complement strand
CTGCAGCGGTATGTCCCACCAGCTGCGTCAACCACTCCTCCGATGTTTCATCGACGATGTTCCGAAGGTCTTCCTCCACACCCTCCAAAGCCCTCTCGAATGCGCTCTTCAGACCAGGGGTGAGAGAAGCCCCTCGAACCTTCTCTGCAATAATCCTCCTGTATTCCACCCTAATCAGCTCAATCTTCACTCTCTCAACCGGTACCTCCCCTTCGCACGGACCCGCAGCTTTTCGCGGCGACGCGAATCCTTTGGCACCAGCCGCCAGCTGCCGTCTCTTGTCGCTGATCTGCTTCACCGATTTTGTAGGCAAATGTTCAGAAATCAGCTTATTAATATTCCGTGCTTCTTTAAACTTCTGTTCTAACTCTCTCAGCAGAGCCGTCTCTTCCTCCGACCAGACGCTCTTATGCATACCCCTCAATCCCTTTCCTCTTCCGCGAGACGCTTCGATCCTTTCCCTGTTCCTAGTTCCTGGGTGAACAAGACGCTTATGTTGGGAAAGGCCGCTTTTGGTCTTGAACTTTCGGTCGCAGTCCTCACAGCTCCACGGGAGGGGGGCCTCCGAGGCCTCTTCATCTTCCCCTTCACCCAGGGTTCCGCGGCACTTCGGGAAGTGGCAGGCAATGCTATGATGTTTCTCATTCAGTCTCCCGCACCGGGAACACTGAAAAGGCACCCGTCGCCGACCGTGGGCCCTCCGCAGATGTTCTGTCAAGGCCGCAATTTTCCCTACCTTGACTCCACAGCATGGACATGCTGGATGTTCATCTGGGATCTTAACAACTGGCGTACCGTCAGTTGCTCCCCCCCCGGAGTCAAGGATAGGGGTCACCATAGCCGGTAGGATTGCTTTACCAGAGGGAGACTCCAGGCCCACTCCTGCCGCCACCTCCCCCCGGGCTTCATCAGCCCGGGGTACCGGGGGCGAAGCGACAGGGGACTCCAGAGCCTCATAAACCTCTGGCAGATCTTTAACGCAATCCAAACTTGGTCTGGGAATACTCCCATTCCAAGGGTCATAAGCCGAATTGTAAAATGTCAAATTTTGGATCACAGCAGGCCACCCATTTGATGTTAAAGTCACCGGCCTAACGGCCGTGACATCAACAGGAAACTCACCTGTCTGGGTGCCCACTGACACGAAGTTCACAACCCATGGTCTTACTAGGTTGTCCAGCGTGCCTGTGGGGGTTCGGTATACGCCAGAAGAACCAATCCCCCAAGTTCAACTGGTATGCCTGATAGAAGCCCCTAGGCCAAGGGCTCTGGACTGCGAGTAGGCCAATTACTAGCAGTCGAAATTTTGATTCACCTCAAAAAAAACTATCGAGTGGTCGGTGAAGCCAGTCGATAGGGAGGAAGTAACTATAGCACCGCACACTGGGGCAGAGGCAAACTTGGTTACCCGCGAATGGGCATCCAGCGGGACCACAAGGAGGTGTTGCCTCCGCAGCTCAGCCCAGTTAGTAACTATGGTCCCGACTTAAGAGAGTCATAGTTACTCCCGCCGTTTACCCGCGCTTCATTGAATTTCTTCACTTTGACATTCAGAGCACTGGGCAGAAATCACATCGCGTCAACACCCGCCGCGGGCCTTCGCGATGCTTTGTTTTAATTAAACAGTCGGATTCCCCTGGTCCGCACCAGTTCTAAGTCGGCTGCTAGGCGCCGGCCGAGGCGGGGCGCCGGCCCGGGGACCCCGGCTCCCCCCCCCGTCGCCAGCAGCCGCGCGCGCGCCGGGGCACCCCCAGCCCCCGCGGACGGGTGGAGGGGGGGGCGGCGGCGGCTGCTGGGGCTCGGGGAGGAGGGAGGGAGGGGGCGGGCGGCGCCCGCCGCAGCTGGGGCGATCCACGGGAAGGGCCCGGCGCGCGTCCAGAGTCGCCGCCGACGCCCCGCGCCCGCCCCCGCCCGCCCGGGGGGCGGGGGGGACGGGTGGGGCGCACGGCGCCTCGTCCAGCCGCGGCGCACGCCCAGCCCCGCTTCGCGCCCCAGCCCGACCGACCCAGCCCTTAGAGCCAATCCTTATCCCGAAGTTACGGATCCGGCTTGCCGACTTCCCTTACCTACATTGTTCCAACATGCCAGAGGCTGTTCACCTTGGAGACCTGCTGCGGATATGGGTACGGCCCGGCGCGAGATTTACACCTTCTCCCCCGGATTTTCACGGGCCAGCGAGAGCTCACCGGACGCCGCCGGAACCGCGACGCTTTCCAAGGCGCGGGCCCCTCTCTCGGGGCGAGCCCATTCCAGGGCGCCCGGCCCTTCACAAAGAAAAGAGAACTCTCCCCGAGGCTCCCGCCGGCTTCTCCGGGATCGGTTGCGTTACCGCACTGGACGCCTCGCGGCGCCCATCTCCGCCACTCCGGATTCGGGGATCTGAACGGCGCCGGGGATGGGGGCTTCTGTACGCCACATTTCCCACGCCCCACCGCGGGGCGGGGATTCGGCGCTGGGCTCTTCCCTCTTCACTCGCCGTTACTGAGGGAATCCTGGTTAG
>NC_090972.1:1975066-1977566 GCF_040807025.1 Struthio camelus | reverse complement strand
TGACCGACCCGATGGTGATGGGCCGCCAGTTGTTAATGTCCCCTCGTAAACTAGGATCAGCAGACTTGGGTATTAAGATCGTTCTACATTCTTTGATTCCATCCGGAATCTTCCCGGCCAGCAGCCACAGATTGAATAATTCAGCTAACTGGGTGCCTTGGGGGTCTAATTTAACGACGTCTCCCAAGGTCAACCCATCCGGGCCCGGGGCGGAGCTCTTATTCGTTTCCGCAATGTTCTTCCTGACCTCCGCAGGGGAGACCATCTTCTTGAATGCAGAATTGTCCGCTTCTCCGGCACTACAGAACGTACCGAGACCAGCGAAGGGGCCGACCTCCTCCCACTTCCTTCTGAACGTGCAATACAGCACATCCATCAGGAGGGGACACTTAATACTCTCGATGTTATCCAAAATGATACCAGCGAGCTTTCTACGATCTATCTCAAAAAGCCGCTGGTATCGCAGGTACTGGCCTCTTCTCAGCGCCCTATTCTTCATCCACCTCTTCTCTACCTTCCTCGGCGCGGGTTTCACTCGGTACTTCTTGCGATGTTTCAATTTCACTGCAGCGGTATGTCCCACCAGCTGCGTCAACCACTCCTCCGATGTTTCATCGACGATGTTCCGAAGGTCTTCCTCCACACCCTCCAAAGCCCTCTCGAATGCGCTCTTCAGACCAGGGGTGAGAGAAGCCCCTCGAACCTTCTCTGCAATAATCCTCCTGTATTCCACCCTAATCAGCTCAATCTTCACTCTCTCAACCGGTACCTCCCCTTCGCACGGACCCGCAGCTTTTCGCGGCGACGCGAATCCTTTGGCACCAGCCGCCAGCTGCCGTCTCTTGTCGCTGATCTGCTTCGCCGATTTTGTAGGCAAATGTTCAGAAATCAGCTTATTAATATTCCGTGCTTCTTTAAACTTCTGTTCTAACTCTCTCAGCAGAGCCGTCTCTTCTTCGGACCAGACGCTCTTATGCATACCCCTCAATCCCTTTCCTCTTCCGCGAGACGCTTCGATCCTTTCCCTGTTCCTAGTTCCTGGGTGAACAAGACGCTTATGTTGGGAAAGGCCGCTTTTGGTCTTGAACTTTCGGTCGCAGTCCTCACAGCTCCACGGGAGGGGGGCCTCCGAGGCCTCTTCATCTTCCCCTTCACCCAGGGTTCCGCGGCACTTCGGGAAGTGGCAGGCAATGCTATGATGTTTCTCATTCAGTCTCCCGCACCGGGAACACTGAAAAGGCACCCGTCGCCAACCGTGGGCCCTCCGCAGATGTTCTGTCAAGGCCGCAATTTTCCCTACCTTGACTCCACAGCATGGACATGCTGGATGTTCATCTGGGATCTTAACAACTGGCGTACCGTCAGTTGCTCCCCCCCCGGAGTCAAGGATAGGGGTCACCATAGCCGGTAGGATTGCTTTACCAGAGGGAGACTCCAGGCCCACTCCTGCCGCCACCTCCCCCCGGGCTTCATCAGCCCGGGGTACCGGGGGCGAAGCGACAGGGGACTCCAGAGCCTCATAAACCTCTGGCAGATCTTTAACGCAATCCAAACTTGGTCTGGGAGTACTCCCATTCCAAGGGTCATAAGCCGAATTGTAAAATGTCAAATTTTGGATCACAGCAGGCCACCCATTTGATGTTAAAGTCACCGGCCTAACGGCCGTGACATCAACAGGAAACTCACCTGTCTGGGTGCCCACTGACACGAAGTTCACAACCCATGGTCTTACTAGGTTGTCCAACGTGCCTGTGGGGGTTCGGTATACGCCAGAAGAACCAATCCCCCAAGTTCAACTGGTATGCCTGATAGAAGCCCCTAGGCCAAGGGCTCTGGACTGCGAGTAGGCCAATTACTAGCAGTCGAAATTTTGATTCACCTCAAAAAAAACTATCGAGTGGTCGGTGAAGCCAGTCGATAGGGAGGAAGTAACTATAGCACCGCACACTGGGGCAGAGGCAAACTTGGTTACCCGCGAATGGGCATCCAGCGGGACCACGAGGAGGTGTTGCCTCCGCAGCTCAGCCCAGTTAGTAACTATGGTCCCGTCTTAAGAGAGTCATAGTTACTCCCGCCGTTTACCCGCGCTTCATTGAATTTCTTCACTTTGACATTCAGAGCACTGGGCAGAAATCACATCGCGTCAACACCCGCCGCGGGCCTTCGCGATGCTTTGTTTTAATTAAACAGTCGGATTCCCCTGGTCCGCACCAGTTCTAAGTCGGCTGCTAGGCGCCGGCCGAGGCGGGGCGCCGGCCCGGGGACCCCGGCTCCCCCCCCCGTCGCCAGCAGCCGCGCGCGCGCCGGGGCACCCCCAGCCCCCGCGGACGGGTGGAGGGGGGGGCGGCGGCGGCTGCTGGGGCTCGGGGAGGAGGGAGGGAGGGGGCGGGCGGCGCCCGCCGCAGCTGGGGCGATCCACGGGAAGGGCCCGGCGCGCGTCCAGAGTCGCCGCCGACGCCCCGCGCCCGCCCCCGCCCGCCCGGGGGGCGGGGGGGACGGG
>NC_090972.1:1967566-1970066 GCF_040807025.1 Struthio camelus | reverse complement strand
TAGCCCGGATAGGTGACAAAACTCCTCAACCGCTCTGATGTTCTTCTTCATGCCTTCCCACGAGTCACTCAAAAGGACTAGATCGTCCGCGAACGCCAGAGATGACACAGAGCAATCTCCATACTTAAATCCGTTCTTTAAACCCTCCAACCTACATAACAACGGGTCCACTGAGAGGTTGAACAGAAGCGGGGACATTGGATCTCCCTGCTTCACCCCGGTGAGGATCTTAATTCCCTCAGAGGACGCCTCACCCACCTCCAGCCGAGTCACACAGTTGGAATACAAATCGGCGATGATACTGATCACATGATCATCCAAGCCTTTTTGTTCGAGGACTCGAAGGATGTGTTGATGATGGACCGAATCAAAGGCTTTCGCCAAGTCCACAAAGACTACTGCTAACGCCTTATGGTCTCTTTTGGCGTGCTTGATGAGCATCTGGAGGAGCTTCAGATTTTCCGCGCAGCCCGGGGCTGAAATAAAGCCCCTTTGGCGGCTGTTAATCGGACATGCTCGTCGCAGGCGTGCCGTCAAAATTCGAGAGAACAAGCGCATGATGACCGACCCGATGGTGATGGGCCGCCAGTTGTTAATGTCCCCTCGTAAACTAGGATCAGCAGACTTGGGTATTAAGATCGTTCTACATTCTTTGATTCCATCCGGAATCTTCCCGGCCAGCAGCCACAGATTGAATAATTCAGCTAACTGGGTGCCTTGGGGGTCTAATTTAACGACGTCTCCCAAGGTCAACCCATCCGGGCCCGGGGCGGAGCTCTTATTCGTTTCCGCAATGTTCTTCCTGACCTCCGCAGGGGAGACCATCTTCTTGAATGCAGAATTGTCCGCTTCTCCGGCACTACAGAACGTACCGAGACCAGCGAAGGGGCCGACCTCCTCCCACTTCCTTCTGAACGTGCAATACAGCACATCCATCAGGAGGGGACACTTAATACTCTCGATGTTATCCAAAATGATACCAGCGAGCTTTCTACGATCTATCTCAAAAAGCCGCTGGTATCTCAGGTACTGGCCTCTTCTCAGCGCCCTATTCTTCATCCACCTCTTCTCTACCTTCCTCGGCGCGGGTTTCACTCGGTACTTCTTGCGATGTTTCAATTTCACTGCAGCGGTATGTCCCACCAGCTGCGTCAACCACTCCTCCGATGTTTCATCGACGATGTTCCGAAGGTCTTCCTCCACACCCTCCAAAGCCCTCTTGAATGCGCTCTTCAGACCAGGGGTGAGAGAAGCCCCTCGAACCTTCTCTGCAATAATCCTCCTGTATTCCACCCTAATCAGCTCAATCTTCACTCTCTCAACCGGTACCTCCCCTTCGCACGGACCCGCAGCTTTTCGCGGCGACGCGAATCCTTTGGCACCAGCCGCCAGCTGCCGTCTCTTGTCGCTGATCTGCTTCGCCGATTTTGTAGGCAAATGTTCAGAAATCAGCTTATTAATATTCCGTGCTTCTTTAAACTTCTGTTCTAACTCTCTCAGCAGAGCCGTCTCTTCTTCGGACCAGACGCTCTTATGCATACCCCTCAATCCCTTTCCTCTTCCGCGAGACGCTTCGATCCTTTCCCTGTTCCTAGTTCCTGGGTGAACAAGACGCTTATGTTGGGAAAGGCCGCTTTTGGTCTTGAACTTTCGGTCGCAGTCCTCACAGCTCCACGGGAGGGGGGCCTCCGAGGCCTCTTCATCTTCCCCTTCACCCAGGGTTCCGCGGCACTTCGGGAAGTGGCAGGCAATGCTATGATGTTTCTCATTCAGTCTCCCGCACCGGGAACACTGAAAAGGCACCCGTCGCCGACCGTGGGCCCTCCGCAGATGTTCTGTCAAGGCCGCAATTTTCCCTACCTTGACTCCACAGCATGGACATGCTGGATGTTCATCTGGGATCTTAACAACTGGCGTACCGTCAGTTGCTCCCCCCCCGGAGTCAAGGATAGGGGTCACCATAGCCGGTAGGATTGCTTTACCAGAGGGAGACTCCAGGCCCACTCCTGCCGCCACCTCCCCCCGGGCTTCATCAGCCCGGGGTACCGGGGGCGAAGCGACAGGGGACTCCAGAGCCTCATAAACCTCTGGCAGATCTTTAACGCAATCCAAACTTGGTCTGGGAATACTCCCATTCCAAGGGTCATAAGCCGAATTGTAAAATGTCAAATTTTGGATCACAGCAGGCCACCCATTTGATGTTAAAGTCACCGGCCTAACGGCTGTGACATCAACAGGAAACTCACCTGTCTGGGTGCCCACTGACACGAAGTTCACAACCCATGGTCTTACTAGGTTGTCCAACGTGCCTGTGGGGGTTCGGTATACGCCAGAAGAACCAATCCCCCAAGTTCAACTGGTATGCCTGATAGAAGCCCCTAGGCCAAGGGCTCTGGACTGCGAGTAGGCCAATTACTAGCAGTCGAAATTTTGATTCACCTCAAAAAAAACTATCGAGTGGTCGGTGAAGCCAGTCGATAGGGAGGAAGTAACTATAGCA
>NC_090972.1:1960066-1962566 GCF_040807025.1 Struthio camelus | reverse complement strand
ACCTTCTCGAACTCCTTCTGGATGCCTTCCTCGAGGACCACGGTCCTCGTGATGTTGTCGGAGGACTGGGCGACACGGTGAAGCCGACGAGCCTGGATGTTCGGAATCTGGCTCGCCAGCCGCGCGATTCCGAGACCGCCGTCCTTATAGCTGGCGTATAAGATGGCATCACAAGTACTGGAAGGTAAGTGAAGCCAGCTCTTCACCGCCGATCTTATCATTAGGTCCAGGGAGTGGAGGTAAGTGGCGTTAACCCCGGACTGATCCGCTGCATAGAGCAGCCGTGGGATGGCGTAAGTCCTCAAGATCTCTACTTTCTGGAGCGGTTTAAGCGGGGCTACCCCAATGTTCTTAACCCATGTGCTCAGTTTTTCTTGCAGCTCCGGACGGGGAAGACCCACCCAAGGATCCACCCCCAGGCCCAAATACTTCTCGGAGCTGCCGGGCTCGATCATATTGAGCGGAATGCCATCGATTGTCCACGTCTCACAGTTATTAACCGTGAACGAGTCTTTCGTGGGCCTGATCATAAAACCATGGCATTTCTTCGCTTGCACACGTAGCCCGGATAGGTGACAAAACTCCTCAACCGCTCTGATGTTCTTCTTCATGCCTTCCCACGAGTCACTCAAAAGGACTAGATCGTCTGCGAACGCCAGAGATGACACAGAGCAATCTCCATACTTAAATCCGTTCTTTAAACCCTCCAACCTACATAACAACGGGTCCACTGAGAGGTTGAACAGAAGCGGGGACATTGGATCTCCCTGCTTCACCCCGGTGAGGATCTTAATTCCCTCAGAGGACGCCTCACCCACCTCCAGCCGAGTCACACAGTTGGAATACAAATCGGCGATGATACTGATCACATGATCATCCAAGCCTTTTTGTTCGAGGACTCGAAGGATGTGTTGATGATGGACCGAATCAAAGGCTTTCGCCAAGTCCACAAAGACTACTGCTAACGCCTTATGGTCTCTTTTGGCGTGCTTGATGAGCATCTGGAGGAGCTTCAGATTTTCCGCGCAGCCCGGGGCTGAAATAAAGCCCCTTTGGCGGCTGTTAATCGGACATGCTCGTCGCAGGCGTGCCGTCAAAATTCGAGAGAACAAGCGCATGATGACCGACCCGATGGTGATGGGCCGCCAGTTGTTAATGTCCCCTCGTAAACTAGGATCAGCAGACTTGGGTATTAAAATCGTTCTACATTCTTTGATTCCATCCGGAATCTTCCCGGCCAGCAGCCACAGATTGAATAATTCAGCTAACTGGGTGCCTTGGGGGTCTAATTTAACGACGTCTCCCAAGGTCAACCCATCCGGGCCCGGGGCGGAGCTCTTATTCGTTTCCGCAATGTTCTTCCTGACCTCCGCAGGGGAGACCATCTTCTTGAATGCAGAATTGTCCGCTTCTCCGGCACTACAGAACGTACCGAGACCAGCGAAGGGGCCGACCTCCTCCCACTTCCTTCTGAACGTGCAATACAGCACATCCATCAGGAGGGGACACTTAATACTCTCGATGTTATCCAAAATGATACCAGCGAGCTTTCTACGATCTATCTCAAAAAGCCGCTGGTATCTCAGGTACTGGCCTCTTCTCAGCGCCCTATTCTTCATCCACCTCTTCTCTACCTTCCTCGGCGCGGGTTTCACTCGGTACTTCTTGCGATGTTTCAATTTCACTGCAGCGGTATGTCCCACCAGCTGCGTCAACCACTCCTCCGATGTTTCATCGACGATGTTCCGAAGGTCTTCCTCCACACCCTCCAAAGCCCTCTCGAATGCGCTCTTCAGACCAGGGGTGAGAGAAGCCCCTCGAACCTTCTCTGCAATAATCCTCCTGTATTCCACCCTAATCAGCTCAATCTTCACTCTCTCAACCGGTACCTCCCCTTCGCACGGACCCGCAGCTTTTCGCGGCGACGCGAATCCTTTGGCACCAGCCGCCAGCTGCCGTCTCTTGTCGCTGATCTGCTTCGCCGATTTTGTAGGCAAATGTTCAGAAATCAGCTTATTAATATTCCGTGCTTCTTTAAACTTCTGTTCTAACTCTCTCAGCAGAGCCGTCTCTTCTTCGGACCAGACGCTCTTATGCATACCCCTCAATCCCTTTCCTCTTCCGCGAGACGCTTCGATCCTTTCCCTGTTCCTAGTTCCTGGGTGAACAAGACGCTTATGTTGGGAAAGGCCGCTTTTGGTCTTGAACTTTCGGTCGCAGTCCTCACAGCTCCACGGGAGGGGGGCCTCCGAGGCCTCTTCATCTTCCCCTTCACCCAGGGTTCCGCGGCACTTCGGGAAGTGGCAGGCAATGCTATGATGTTTCTCATTCAGTCTCCCGCACCGGGAACACTGAAAAGGCACCCGTCGCCGACCGTGGGCCCTCCGCAGATGTTCTGTCAAGGCCGCAATTTTCCCTACCTTGACTCCACAGCATGGACATGCTGGATGTTCATCTGGGATCTTAACAACTGGCGTACCGTCAGTTGCTCCCCCCCCGG
>NC_090972.1:1950066-1952566 GCF_040807025.1 Struthio camelus | reverse complement strand
GCACCAGCCGCCAGCTGCCGTCTCTTGTCGCTGATCTGCTTCGCCGATTTTGTAGGCAAATGTTCAGAAATCAGCTTATTAATATTCCGTGCTTCTTTAAACTTCTGTTCTAACTCTCTCAGCAGAGCCGTCTCTTCTTCGGACCAGACGCTCTTATGCATACCCCTCAATCCCTTTCCTCTTCCGCGAGACGCTTCGATCCTTTCCCTGTTCCTAGTTCCTGGGTGAACAAGATGCTTATGTTGGGAAAGGCCGCTTTTGGTCTTGAACTTTCGGTCGCAGTCCTCACAGCTCCACGGGAGGGGGGCCTCCGAGGCCTCTTCATCTTCCCCTTCACCCAGGGTTCCGCGGCACTTCGGGAAGTGGCAGGCAATGCTATGATGTTTCTCATTCAGTCTCCCGCACCGGGAACACTGAAAAGGCACCCGTCGCCGACCGTGGGCCCTCCGCAGATGTTCTGTCAAGGCCGCAATTTTCCCTACCTTGACTCCACAGCATGGACATGCTGGATGTTCATCTGGGATCTTAACAACTGGCGTACCGTCAGTTGCTCCCCCCCCGGAGTCAAGGATAGGGGTCACCATAGCCGGTAGGATTGCTTTACCAGAGGGAGACTCCAGGCCCACTCCTGCCGCCACCTCCCCCCGGGCTTCATCAGCCCGGGGTACCGGGGGCGAAGCGACAGGGGACTCCAGAGCCTCATAAACCTCTGGCAGATCTTTAACGCAATCCAAACTTGGTCTGGGAGTACTCCCATTCCAAGGGTCATAAGCCGAATTGTAAAATGTCAAATTTTGGATCACAGCAGGCCACCCATTTGATGTTAAAGTCACCGGCCTAACGGCCGTGACATCAACAGGAAACTCACCTGTCTGGGTGCCCACTGACACGAAGTTCACAACCCATGGTCTTACTAGGTTGTCCAGCGTGCCTGTGGGGGTTCGGTATACGCCAGAAGAACCAATCCCCCAAGTTCAACTGGTATGCCTGATAGAAGCCCCTAGGCCAAGGGCTCTGGACTGCGAGTAGGCCAATTACTAGCAGTCGAAATTTTGATTCACCTCAAAAAAAACTATCGAGTGGTCGGTGAAGCCAGTCGATAGGGAGGAAGTAACTATAGCACCGCACACTGGGGCAGAGGCAAACTTGGTTACCCGCGAATGGGCATCCAGCGGGACCACGAGGAGGTGTTGCCTCCGCAGCTCAGCCCAGTTAGTAACTATGGTCCCGACTTAAGAGAGTCATAGTTACTCCCGCCGTTTACCCGCGCTTCATTGAATTTCTTCACTTTGACATTCAGAGCACTGGGCAGAAATCACATCGCGTCAACACCCGCCGCGGGCCTTCGCGATGCTTTGTTTTAATTAAACAGTCGGATTCCCCTGGTCCGCACCAGTTCTAAGTCGGCTGCTAGGCGCCGGCCGAGGCGGGGCGCCGGCCCGGGGACCCCGGCTCCCCCCCCCGTCGCCAGCAGCCGCGCACGCGCCGGGGCACCCCCAGCCCCCGCGGACGGGTGGAGGGGGGGGCGGCGGCGGCTGCTGGGGCTCGGGGAGGAGGGAGGGAGGGGGCGGGCGGCGCCCGCCGCAGCTGGGGCGATCCACGGGAAGGGCCCGGCGCGCGTCCAGAGTCGCCGCCGACGCCCCGCGCCCGCCCCCGCCCGCCCGGGGGGCGGGGGGGACGGGTGGGGCGCACGGCGCCTCGTCCAGCCGCGGCGCGCGCCCAGCCCCGCTTCGCGCCCCAGCCCGACCGACCCAGCCCTTAGAGCCAATCCTTATCCCGAAGTTACGGATCCGGCTTGCCGACTTCCCTTACCTACATTGTTCCAACATGCCAGAGGCTGTTCACCTTGGAGACCTGCTGCGGATATGGGTACGGCCCGGCGCGAGATTTACACCTTCTCCCCCGGATTTTCACGGGCCAGCGAGAGCTCACCGGACGCCGCCGGAACCGCGACGCTTTCCAAGGCGCGGGCCCCTCTCTCGGGGCGAACCCATTCCAGGGCGCCCGGCCCTTCACAAAGAAAAGAGAACTCTCCCCGGGGCTCCCGCCGGCTTCTCCGGGATCGGTTGCGTTACCGCACTGGACGCCTCGCGGCGCCCATCTCCGCCACTCCGGATTCGGGGATCTGAACGGCGCCGGGGATGGGGGCTTCTGTACGCCACATTTCCCACGCCCCACCGCGGGGCGGGGATTCGGCGCTGGGCTCTTCCCTCTTCACTCGCCGTTACTGAGGGAATCCTGGTTAGTTTCTTTTCCTCCGCTGACTAATATGCTTAAATTCAGCAGGTCGCCACGTCTGATCTGAGGTCGCAATCGGATGGAGGCAGGGCGGGCGCCCGCCCACCCCTCGCGCTTCGACCCCCCGGAGGAGGCCCGAGACGAGGCAGAGCCGGCGGGCACGCGCCCGCCAGCCGCCGGCAGAGAGGACGGCCCGAGGCCCCCGCCAGGATCGAGGGGGAAGCGGCGCGGCGACCCGCGAGTCGCCGCCACGGAGGGGAGG
>NC_090972.1:1942566-1945066 GCF_040807025.1 Struthio camelus | reverse complement strand
GGGAGACCATCTTCTTGAATGCAGAATTGTCCGCTTCTCCGGCACTACAGAACGTACCGAGACCAGCGAAGGGGCCGACCTCCTCCCACTTCCTTCTGAACGTGCAATACAGCACATCCATCAGGAGGGGACACTTAATACTCTCGATGTTATCCAAAATGATACCAGCGAGCTTTCTACGATCTATCTCAAAAAGCCGCTGGTATCGCAGGTACTGGCCTCTTCTCAGCGCCCTATTCTTCATCCACCTCTTCTCTACCTTCCTCGGCGCGGGTTTCACTCGGTACTTCTTGCGATGTTTCAATTTCACTGCAGCGGTATGTCCCACCAGCTGCGTCAACCACTCCTCCGATGTTTCATCGACGATGTTCCGAAGGTCTTCCTCCACACCCTCCAAAGCCCTCTTGAATGCGCTCTTCAGACCAGGGGTGAGAGAGGCCCCTCGAACCTTCTCTGCAATAATCCTCCTGTATTCCACCCTAATCAGCTCAATCTTCACTCTCTCAACCGGTACCTCCCCTTCGCACGGACCCGCAGCTTTTCGCGGCGACGCGAATCCTTTGGCACCAGCCGCCAGCTGCCGTCTCTTGTCGCTGATCTGCTTCGCCGATTTTGTAGGCAAATGTTCAGAAATCAGCTTATTAATATTCCGTGCTTCTTTAAACTTCTGTTCTAACTCTCTCAGCAGAGCCGTCTCTTCTTTGGACCAGACGCTCTTATGCATACCCCTCAATCCCTTTCCTCTTCCGCGAGACGCTTCGATCCTTTCCCTGTTCCTAGTTCCTGGGTGAACAAGACGCTTATGTTGGGAAAGGCCGCTTTTGGTCTTGAACTTTCGGTCGCAGTCCTCACAGCTCCACGGGAGGGGGGCCTCCGAGGCCTCTTCATCTTCCCCTTCACCCAGGGTTCCACGGCACTTCGGGAAGTGGCAGGCAATGCTATGATGTTTCTCATTCAGTCTCCCGCACCGGGAACACTGAAAAGGCACCCGTCGCCGACCGTGGGCCCTCCGCAGATGTTCTGTCAAGGCCGCAATTTTCCCTACCTTGACTCCACAGCATGGACATGCTGGATGTTCATCTGGGATCTTAACAACTGGCGTACCGTCAGTTGCTCCCCCCCCGGAGTCAAGGATAGGGGTCACCATAGCCGGTAGGATTGCTTTACCAGAGGGAGACTCCAGGCCCACTCCTGCCGCCACCTCCCCCCGGGCTTCATCAGCCCGGGGTACCGGGGGCGAAGCGACAGGGGACTCCAGAGCCTCATAAACCTCTGGCAGATCTTTAACGCAATCCAAACTTGGTCTGGGAATACTCCCATTCCAAGGGTCATAAGCCGAATTGTAAAATGTCAAATTTTGGATCACAGCAGGCCACCCATTTGATGTTAAAGTCACCGGCCTAACGGCCGTGACATCAACAGGAAACTCACCTGTCTGGGTGCCCACTGACACGAAGTTCACAACCCATGGTCTTACTAGGTTGTCCAACGTGCCTGTGGGGGTTCGGTATACGCCAGAAGAACCAATCCCCCAAGTTCAACTGGTATGCCTGATAGAAGCCCCTAGGCCAAGGGCTCTGGACTGCGAGTAGGCCAATTACTAGCAGTCGAAATTTTGATTCACCTCAAAAAAAACTATCGAGTGGTCGGTGAAGCCAGTCGATAGGGAGGAAGTAACTATAGCACCGCACACTGGGGCAGAGGCAAACTTGGTTACCCGCGAATGGGCATCCAGCGGGACCACGAGGAGGTGTTGCCTCCGCAGCTCAGCCCAGTTAGTAACTATGGTCCCGACTTAAGAGAGTCATAGTTACTCCCGCCGTTTACCCGCGCTTCATTGAATTTCTTCACTTTGACATTCAGAGCACTGGGCAGAAATCACATCGCGTCAACACCCGCCGCGGGCCTTCGCGATGCTTTGTTTTAATTAAACAGTCGGATTCCCCTGGTCCGCACCAGTTCTAAGTCGGCTGCTAGGCGCCGGCCGAGGCGGGGCGCCGGCCCGGGGACCCCGGCTCCCCCCCCCGTCGCCAGCAGCCGCGCGCGCGCCGGGGCACCCCCAGCCCCCGCGGACGGGTGGAGGGGGGGGCGGCGGCGGCTGCTGGGGCTCGGGGAGGAGGGAGGGAGGGGGCGGGCGGCGCCCGCCGCAGCTGGGGCGATCCACGGGAAGGGCCCGGCGCGCGTCCAGAGTCGCCGCCGACGCCCCGCGCCCGCCCCCGCCCGCCCGGGGGGCGGGGGGGACGGGTGGGGCGCACGGCGCCTCGTCCAGCCGCGGCGCGCGCCCAGCCCCGCTTCGCGCCCCAGCCCGACCGACCCAGCCCTTAGAGCCAATCCTTATCCCGAAATTACGGATCCGGCTTGCCGACTTCCCTTACCAACATTGTTCCAACATGCCAGAGGCTGTTCACCTTGGAGACCTGCTGCGGATATGGGTACGGCCCGGCGCGAGATTTACACCTTCTCCCCCGGATTTTCACGGGCCAGCGAGAGCTCACCGGAC
>NC_090972.1:1935066-1937566 GCF_040807025.1 Struthio camelus | reverse complement strand
CCACCTCCAGCCGAGTCACACAGTTGGAATACAAATCGGCGATGATACTGATCACATGATCATCCAAGCCTTTTTGTTCGAGGACTCGAAGGATGTGTTGATGATGGACCGAATCAAAGGCTTTCGCCAAGTCCACAAAGACTACTGCTAACGCCTTATGGTCTCTTTTGGCGTGCTTGATGAGCATCTGGAGGAGCTTCAGATTTTCCGCGCAGCCTGGGGCTGAAATAAAGCCCCTTTGGCGGCTGTTAATCGGACATGCTCGTCGCAGGCGTGCCGTCAAAATTCGAGAGAACAAGCGCATGATGACCGACCCGATGGTGATGGGCCGCCAGTTGTTAATGTCCCCTCGTAAACTAGGATCAGCAGACTTGGGTATTAAGATCGTTCTACATTCTTTGATTCCATCCGGAATCTTCCCGGCCAGCAGCCACAGATTGAATAATTCAGCTAACTGGGTGCCTTGGGGGTCTAATTTAACGACGTCTCCCAAGGTCAACCCATCCGGGCCCGGGGCGGAGCTCTTATTCGTTTCCGCAATGTTCTTCCTGACCTCCGCAGGGGAGACCATCTTCTTGAATGCAGAATTGTCCGCTTCTCCGGCACTACAGAACGTACCGAGACCAGCGAAGGGGCCGACCTCCTCCCACTTCCTTCTGAACGTGCAATACAGCACATCCATCAGGAGGGGACACTTAATACTCTCGATGTTATCCAAAATGATACCAGCGAGCTTTCTACGATCTATCTCAAAAAGCCGCTGGTATCGCAGGTACTGGCCTCTTCTCAGCGCCCTATTCTTCATCCACCTCTTCTCTACCTTCCTCGGCGCGGGTTTCACTCGGTACTTCTTGCGATGTTTCAATTTCACTGCAGCGGTATGTCCCACCAGCTGCGTCAACCACTCCTCCGATGTTTCATCGACGATGTTCCGAAGGTCTTCCTCCACACCCTCCAAAGCCCTCTTGAATGCACTCTTCAGACCAGGGGTGAGAGAGGCCCCTCGAACCTTCTCTGCAATAATCCTCCTGTATTCCACCCTAATCAGCTCAATCTTCACTCTCTCAACCGGTACCTCCCCTTCGCACGGACCCGCAGCTTTTCGCGGCGACGCGAATCCTTTGGCACCAGCCGCCAGCTGCCGTCTCTTGTCGCTGATCTGCTTCGCCGATTTTGTAGGCAAATGTTCAGAAATCAGCTTATTAATATTCCGTGCTTCTTTAAACTTCTGTTCTAACTCTCTCAGCAGAGCCGTCTCTTCTTCGGACCAGACGCTCTTATGCATACCCCTCAATCCCTTTCCTCTTCCGCGAGACGCTTCGATCCTTTCCCTGTTCCTAGTTCCTGGGTGAACAAGACGCTTATGTTGGGAAAGGCCGCTTTTGGTCTTGAACTTTCGGTCGCAGTCCTCACAGCTCCACGGGAGGGGGGCCTCCGAGGCCTCTTCATCTTCCCCTTCACCCAGGGTTCCGCGGCACTTCGGGAAGTGGCAGGCAATGCTATGATGTTTCTCATTCAGTCTCCCGCACCGGGAACACTGAAAAGGCACCCGTCGCCGACCGTGGGCCCTCCGCAGATGTTCTGTCAAGGCCGCAATTTTCCCTACCTTGACTCCACAGCATGGACATGCTGGATGTTCATCTGGGATCTTAACAACTGGCGTACCGTCAGTTGCTCCCCCCCCGGAGTCAAGGATAGGGGTCACCATAGCCGGTAGGATTGCTTTACCAGAGGGAGACTCCAGGCCCACTCCTGCCGCCACCTCCCCCCGGGCTTCATCAGCCCGGGGTACCGGGGGCGAAGCGACAGGGGACT
This sequence comes from Struthio camelus, assembly GCF_040807025.1. Classification (NCBI taxonomy): domain Eukaryota; kingdom Metazoa; phylum Chordata; class Aves; order Struthioniformes; family Struthionidae; genus Struthio; species Struthio camelus. Next base: position 1,935,751 of record NC_090972.1, on the reverse strand, counting down.
CCAGAGCCTCATAAACCTCTGGCAGATCTTTAACGCAATCCAAACTTGGTCTGGGAATACTCCCATTCCAAGGGTCATAAGCCGAATTGTAAAATGTCAAATTTTGGATCACAGCAGGCCACCCATTTGATGTTAAAGTCACCGGCCTAACGGCCGTGACATCAACAGGAAACTCACCTGTCTGGGTGCCCACTGACACGAAGTTCACAACCCATGGTCTTACTAGGTTGTCCAACGTGCCTGTGGGGGTTCGGTATACGCCAGAAGAACCAATCCCCCAAGTTCAACTGGTATGCCTGATAGAAGCCCCTAGGCCAAGGGCTCTGGACTGCGAGTAGGCCAATTACTAGCAGTCGAAATTTTGATTCACCTCAAAAAAAACTATCGAGTGGTCGGTGAAGCCAGTCGATAGGGAGGAAGTAACTATAGCACCGCACACTGGGGCAGAGGCAAACTTGGTTACCCGCGAATGGGCATCCAGCGGGACCACGAGGAGGTGTTGCCTCCGCAGCTCAGCCCAGTTAGTAACTATGGTCCCGACTTAAGAGAGTCATAGTTACTCCCGCCGTTTACCCGCGCTTCATTGAATTTCTTCACTTTGACATTCAGAGCACTGGGCAGAAATCACATCGCGTCAACACCCGCCGCGGGCCTTCGCGATGCTTTGTTTTAATTAAACAGTCGG
>NC_090972.1:1927566-1930066 GCF_040807025.1 Struthio camelus | reverse complement strand
CCGGACTGATCCGCTGCATAGAGCAGCCGTGGGATGGCGTAAGTCCTCAAGATCTCTACTTTCTGGAGCGGTTTAAGCGGGGCTACCCCAATGTTCTTAACCCATGTGCTCAGTTTTTCTTGCAGCTCCGGACGGGGAAGACCCACCCAAGGATCCACCCCCAGGCCCAAATACTTCTCGGAGCTGCCGGGCTCGATCATATTGAGCGGAATGCCATCGATTGTCCACGTCTCACAGTTATTAACCGTGAACGAGTCTTTCGTGGGCCTGATCATAAAACCATGGCATTTCTTCGCTTGCACACGTAGCCCGGATAGGTGACAAAACTCCTCAACCGCTCTGATGTTCTTCTTCATGCCTTCCCACGAGTCACTCAAAAGGACTAGATCGTCCGCGAACGCCAGAGATGACACAGAGCAATCTCCATACTTAAATCCGTTCTTTAAACCCTCCAACCTACATAACAACGGGTCCACTGAGAGGTTGAACAGAAGCGGGGACATTGGATCTCCCTGCTTCACCCCGGTGAGGATCTTAATTCCCTCAGAGGACGCCTCACCCACCTCCAGCCGAGTCACACAGTTGGAATACAAATCGGCGATGATACTGATCACATGATCATCCAAGCCTTTTTGTTCGAGGACTCGAAGGATGTGTTGATGATGGACCGAATCAAAGGCTTTCGCCAAGTCCACAAAGACTACTGCTAACGCCTTATGGTCTCTTTTGGCGTGCTTGATGAGCATCTGGAGGAGCTTCAGATTTTCCGCGCAGCCCGGGGCTGAAATAAAGCCCCTTTGGCGGCTGTTAATCGGACATGCTCGTCGCAGGCGTGCCGTCAAAATTCGAGAGAACAAGCGCATGATGACCGACCCGATGGTGATGGGCCGCCAGTTGTTAATGTCCCCTCGTAAACTAGGATCAGCAGACTTGGGTATTAAGATCGTTCTACATTCTTTGATTCCATCCGGAATCTTCCCGGCCAGCAGCCACAGATTGAATAATTCAGCTAACTGGGTGCCTTGGGGGTCTAATTTAACGACGTCTCCCAAGGTCAACCCATCCGGGCCCGGGGCGGAGCTCTTATTCGTTTCCGCAATGTTCTTCCTGACCTCCGCAGGGGAGACCATCTTCTTGAATGCAGAATTGTCCGCTTCTCCGGCACTACAGAACGTACCGAGACCAGCGAAGGGGCCGACCTCCTCCCACTTCCTTCTGAACGTGCAATACAGCACATCCATCAGGAGGGGACACTTAATACTCTCGATGTTATCCAAAATGATACCAGCGAGCTTTCTACGATCTATCTCAAAAAGCCGCTGGTATCGCAGGTACTGGCCTCTTCTCAGCGCCCTATTCTTCATCCACCTCTTCTCTACCTTCCTCGGCGCGGGTTTCACTCGGTACTTCTTGCGATGTTTCAATTTCACTGCAGCGGTATGTCCCACCAGCTGCGTCAACCACTCCTCCGATGTTTCATCGACGATGTTCCGAAGGTCTTCCTCCACACCCTCCAAAGCCCTCTCGAATGCGCTCTTCAGACCAGGGGTGAGAGAGGCCCCTCGAACCTTCTCTGCAATAATCCTCCTGTATTCCACCCTAATCAGCTCAATCTTCACTCTCTCAACCGGTACCTCCCCTTCGCACGGACCCGCAGCTTTTCGCGGCGACGCGAATCCTTTGGCACCAGCCGCCAGCTGCCGTCTCTTGTCGCTGATCTGCTTCGCCGATTTTGTAGGCAAATGTTCAGAAATCAGCTTATTAATATTCCGTGCTTCTTTAAACTTCTGTTCTAACTCTCTCAGCAGAGCCGTCTCTTCTTCGGACCAGACGCTCTTATGCATACCCCTCAATCCCTTTCCTCTTCCGCGAGACGCTTCGATCCTTTCCCTGTTCCTAGTTCCTGGGTGAACAAGACGCTTATGTTGGGAAAGGCCGCTTTTGGTCTTGAACTTTCGGTCGCAGTCCTCACAGCTCCACGGGAGGGGGGCCTCCGAGGCCTCTTCATCTTCCCCTTCACCCAGGGTTCCGCGGCACTTCGGGAAGTGGCAGGCAATGCTATGATGTTTCTCATTCAGTCTCCCGCACCGGGAACACTGAAAAGGCACCCGTCGCCGACCGTGGGCCCTCCGCAGATGTTCTGTCAAGGCCGCAATTTTCCCTACCTTGACTCCACAGCATGGACATGCTGGATGTTCATCTGGGATCTTAACAACTGGCGTACCGTCAGTTGCTCCCCCCCCGGAGTCAAGGATAGGGGTCACCATAGCCGGTAGGATTGCTTTACCAGAGGGAGACTCCAGGCCCACTCCTGCCGCCACCTCCCCCCGGGCTTCATCAGCCCGGGGTACCGGGGGCGAAGCGACAGGGGACTCCAGAGCCTCATAAACCTCTGGCAGATCTTTAACGCAATCCAAACTTGGTCTGGGAGTACTCCCATTCCAAGGGTCATAAGCCGAATTGTAAAATGTCAAATTTTGGATCACAGCAGGCCACCCAT
>NC_090972.1:1917566-1922566 GCF_040807025.1 Struthio camelus | reverse complement strand
CCATTTACTAGGAGCAGGGTAGATGACCTTGGGAGCAGGAATTTCCCATTCGGATCTCGTCTCGTCACCTTCCAGGGCAGCGGGGATGACCAAAGGGGACTCCTCCCCAATAGACGGAATCTTGTCCGCCCTTCCTCCTGCGGCGATCCATACCTTCTCGAACTCCTTCTGGATGCCTTCCTCGAGGACCACGGTCCTCGTGATGTTGTCGGAGGACTGGGCGACACGGTGAAGCCGACGAGCCTGGATGTTCGGAATCTGGCTCGCCAGCCGCGCGATTCCGAGACCGCCGTCCTTATAGCTGGCGTATAAGATGGCATCACAAGTACTGGAAGGTAAGTGAAGCCAGCTCTTCACCGCCGATCTTATCATTAGGTCCAGGGAGTGGAGGTAAGTGGCGTTAACCCCAGACTGATCCGCTGCATAGAGCAGCCGTGGGATGGCGTAAGTCCTCAAGATCTCTACTTTCTGGAGCGGTTTAAGCGGGGCTACCCCAATGTTCTTAACCCATGTGCTCAGTTTTTCTTGCAGCTCCGGACGGGGAAGACCCACCCAAGGATCCACCCCCAGGCCCAAATACTTCTCGGAGCTGCCGGGCTCGATCATATTGAGCGGAATGCCATCGATTGTCCACGTCTCACAGTTATTAACCGTGAACGAGTCTTTCGTGGGCCTGATCATAAAACCATGGCATTTCTTCGCTTGCACACGTAGCCCGGATAGGTGACAAAACTCCTCAACCGCTCTGATGTTCTTCTTCATGCCTTCCCACGAGTCACTCAAAAGGACTAGATCGTCTGCGAACGCCAGAGATGACACAGAGCAATCTCCATACTTAAATCCGTTCTTTAAACCCTCCAACCTACATAACAACGGGTCCACTGAGAGGTTGAACAGAAGCGGGGACATTGGATCTCCCTGCTTCACCCCGGTGAGGATCTTAATTCCCTCAGAGGACGCCTCACCCACCTCCAGCCGAGTCACACAGTTGGAATACAAATCGGCGATGATACTGATCACATGATCATCCAAGCCTTTTTGTTCGAGGACTCGAAGGATGTGTTGATGATGGACCGAATCAAAGGCTTTCGCCAAGTCCACAAAGACTACTGCTAACGCCTTATGGTCTCTTTTGGCGTGCTTGATGAGCATCTGGAGGAGCTTCAGATTTTCCGCGCAGCCCGGGGCTGAAATAAAGCCCCTTTGGCGGCTGTTAATCGGACATGCTCGTCGCAGGCGTGCCGTCAAAATTCGAGAGAACAAGCGCATGATGACCGACCCGATGGTGATGGGCCGCCAGTTGTTAATGTCCCCTCGTAAACTAGGATCAGCAGACTTGGGTATTAAGATCGTTCTACATTCTTTGATTCCATCCGGAATCTTCCCGGCCAGCAGCCACAGATTGAATAATTCAGCTAACTGGGTGCCTTGGGGGTCTAATTTAACGACGTCTCCCAAGGTCAACCCATCCGGGCCCGGGGCGGAGCTCTTATTCGTTTCCGCAATGTTCTTCCTGACCTCCGCAGGGGAGACCATCTTCTTGAATGCAGAATTGTCCGCTTCTCCGGCACTACAGAACGTACCGAGACCAGCGAAGGGGCCGACCTCCTCCCACTTCCTTCTGAACGTGCAATACAGCACATCCATCAGGAGGGGACACTTAATACTCTCGATGTTATCCAAAATGATACCAGCGAGCTTTCTACGATCTATCTCAAAAAGCCGCTGGTATCGCAGGTACTGGCCTCTTCTCAGCGCCCTATTCTTCATCCACCTCTTCTCTACCTTCCTCGGCGCGGGTTTCACTCGGTACTTCTTGCGATGTTTCAATTTCACTGCAGCGGTATGTCCCACCAGCTGCGTCAACCACTCCTCCGATGTTTCATCGACGATGTTCCGAAGGTCTTCCTCCACACCCTCCAAAGCCCTCTCGAATGCGCTCTTCAGACCAGGGGTGAGAGAAGCCCCTCGAACCTTCTCTGCAATAATCCTCCTGTATTCCACCCTAATCAGCTCAATCTTCACTCTCTCAACCGGTACCTCCCCTTCGCACGGACCCGCAGCTTTTCGCGGCGACGCGAATCCTTTGGCACCAGCCGCCAGCTGCCGTCTCTTGTCGCTGATCTGCTTCGCCGATTTTGTAGGCAAATGTTCAGAAATCAGCTTATTAATATTCCGTGCTTCTTTAAACTTCTGTTCTAACTCTCTCAGCAGAGCCGTCTCTTCTTCGGACCAGACGCTCTTATGCATACCCCTCAATCCCTTTCCTCTTCCGCGAGACGCTTCGATCCTTTCCCTGTTCCTAGTTCCTGGGTGAACAAGACGCTTATGTTGGGAAAGGCCGCTTTTGGTCTTGAACTTTCGGTCGCAGTCCTCACAGCTCCACGGGAGGGGGGCCTCCGAGGCCTCTTCATCTTCCCCTTCACCCAGGGTTCCGCGGCACTTCGGGAAGTGGCAGGCAATGCTATGATGTTTCTCATTCAGTCTCCCGCACCGGGAACACTGAAAAGGCACCCGTCGCCGACCGTGGGCCCTCCGCAGATGTTCTGTCAAGGCCGCAATTTTCCCTACCTTGACTCCACAGCATGGACATGCTGGATGTTCATCTGGGATCTTAACAACTGGCGTACCGTCAGTTGCTCCCCCCCCGGAGTCAAGGATAGGGGTCACCATAGCCGGTAGGATTGCTTTACCAGAGGGAGACTCCAGGCCCACTCCTGCCGCCACCTCCCCCCGGGCTTCATCAGCCCGGGGTACCGGGGGCGAAGCGACAGGGGACTCCAGAGCCTCATAAACCTCTGGCAGATCTTTAACGCAATCCAAACTTGGTCTGGGAATACTCCCATTCCAAGGGTCATAAGCCGAATTGTAAAATGTCAAATTTTGGATCACAGCAGGCCACCCATTTGATGTTAAAGTCACCGGCCTAACGGCCGTGACATCAACAGGAAACTCACCTGTCTGGGTGCCCACTGACACGAAGTTCACAACCCATGGTCTTACTAGGTTGTCCAACGTGCCTGTGGGGGTTCGGTATACGCCAGAAGAACCAATCCCCCAAGTTCAACTGGTATGCCTGATAGAAGCCCCTAGGCCAAGGGCTCTGGACTGCGAGTAGGCCAATTACTAGCAGTCGAAATTTTGATTCACCTCAAAAAAAACTATCGAGTGGTCGGTGAAGCCAGTCGATAGGGAGGAAGTAACTATAGCACCGCACACTGGGGCAGAGGCAAACTTGGTTACCCGCGAATGGGCATCCAGCGGGACCACGAGGAGGTGTTGCCTCCGCAGCTCAGCCCAGTTAGTAACTATGGTCCCGACTTAAGAGAGTCATAGTTACTCCCGCCGTTTACCCGCGCTTCATTGAATTTCTTCACTTTGACATTCAGAGCACTGGGCAGAAATCACATCGCGTCAACACCCGCCGCGGGCCTTCGCGATGCTTTGTTTTAATTAAACAGTCGGATTCCCCTGGTCCGCACCAGTTCTAAGTCGGCTGCTAGGCGCCGGCCGAGGCGGGGCGCCGGCCCGGGGACCCCGGCTCCCCCCCCCGTCGCCAGCAGCCGCGCGCGCGCCGGGGCACCCCCAGCCCCCGCGGACGGGTGGAGGGGGGGGCGGTGGCGGCTGCTGGGGCTCGGGGAGGAGGGAGGGAGGGGGCGGGCGGCGCCCGCCGCAGCTGGGGCGATCCACGGGAAGGGCCCGGCGCGCGTCCAGAGTCGCCGCCGACGCCCCGCGCCCGCCCCCGCCCGCCCGGGGGGCGGGGGGGACGGGTGGGGCGCACGGCGCCTCGTCCAGCCGCGGCGCGCGCCCAGCCCCGCTTCGCGCCCCAGCCCGACCGACCCAGCCCTTAGAGCCAATCCTTATCCCGAAGTTACGGATCCGGCTTGCCGACTTCCCTTACCTACATTGTTCCAACATGCCAGAGGCTGTTCACCTTGGAGACCTGCTGCGGATATGGGTACGGCCCGGCGCGAGATTTACACCTTCTCCCCCGGATTTTCACGGGCCAGCGAGAGCTCACCGGACGCCGCCGGAACCGCGACGCTTTCCAAGGCGCGGGCCCCTCTCTCGGGGCGAACCCATTCCAGGGCGCCCGGCCCTTCACAAAGAAAAGAGAACTCTCCCCGAGGCTCCCGCCGGCTTCTCCGGGATCGGTTGCGTTACCGCACTGGACGCCTCGCGGCGCCCATCTCCGCCACTCCGGATTCGGGGATCTGAACGGCGCCGGGGATGGGGGCTTCTGTACGCCACATTTCCCACGCCCCACCGCGGGGCGGGGATTCAGCGCTGGGCTCTTCCCTCTTCACTCGCCGTTACTGAGGGAATCCTGGTTAGTTTCTTTTCCTCCGCTGACTAATATGCTTAAATTCAGCGGGTCGCCACGTCTGATCTGAGGTCGCAATCGGATGGAGGCGGGGCGGGCGCGCGCCCACCCCTCGCGCTTCGACCCCCCGGAGGAGGCCCGAGACGAGGCAGAGCCGGCGGGCACGCGCCCGCCAGCCGCCGGCAGAGAGGACGGCCCGAGGCCCCCGCCAGGATCGAGGGGGAAGCGGCGCGGTGACCCGCGAGTCGCCGCCACAGAGGGGAGGGGGGGGAGGACAGCGAGGGGCCCCCCTCCGACACACGCGCGCAGCAGCACGGTGCGGTACCACCGCGGTACCCACCCGCAGACAGCCGCGCAGGGCCGGGGGGCGAGGTCCGCACCTCCCCCGGGCCCGGCTCCCAAACGCTCGCTCGCCCACTCGCACACTCGCACACAGCCCCTCCACCGGCCGCGGCTGGCTCCTCCTCCCCGGCCGCTGACCTCCGCTCTCGCCCCAGCACGGGACGACGGCGCGGCAGCGCCCCTCCCCCCCCCTTTTCTCCCTCCCCCTCCCCCGTCTCGCCACCGAACGGCGCCGCCCGTGCTTGCCCCACACCACCGCCCCGCGGAGACACCCGCGCGCCGTCGCTGCCGGCCTCAACGCAACGCCGCGGCTGACGCCAGCCGGCGGGTGGAA
>NC_090972.1:1910066-1912566 GCF_040807025.1 Struthio camelus | reverse complement strand
CTTCAGACCAGGGGTGAGAGAAGCCCCTCGAACCTTCTCTGCAATAATCCTCCTGTATTCCACCCTAATCAGCTCAATCTTCACTCTCTCAACCGGTACCTCCCCTTCGCACGGACCCGCAGCTTTTCGCGGCGACGCGAATCCTTTGGCACCAGCCGCCAGCTGCCGTCTCTTGTCGCTGATCTGCTTCGCCGATTTTGTAGGCAAATGTTCAGAAATCAGCTTATTAATATTCCGTGCTTCTTTAAACTTCTGTTCTAACTCTCTCAGCAGAGCCGTCTCTTCTTTGGACCAGACGCTCTTATGCATACCCCTCAATCCCTTTCCTCTTCCGCGAGACGCTTCGATCCTTTCCCTGTTCCTAGTTCCTGGGTGAACAAGACGCTTATGTTGGGAAAGGCCGCTTTTGGTCTTGAACTTTCGGTCGCAGTCCTCACAGCTCCACGGGAGGGGGGCCTCCGAGGCCTCTTCATCTTCCCCTTCACCCAGGGTTCCACGGCACTTCGGGAAGTGGCAGGCAATGCTATGATGTTTCTCATTCAGTCTCCCGCACCGGGAACACTGAAAAGGCACCCGTCGCCGACCGTGGGCCCTCCGCAGATGTTCTGTCAAGGCCGCAATTTTCCCTACCTTGACTCCACAGCATGGACATGCTGGATGTTCATCTGGGATCTTAACAACTGGCGTACCGTCAGTTGCTCCCCCCCCGGAGTCAAGGATAGGGGTCACCATAGCCGGTAGGATTGCTTTACCAGAGGGAGACTCCAGGCCCACTCCTGCCGCCACCTCCCCCCGGGCTTCATCAGCCCGGGGTACCGGGGGCGAAGCGACAGGGGACTCCAGAGCCTCATAAACCTCTGGCAGATCTTTAACGCAATCCAAACTTGGTCTGGGAATACTCCCATTCCAAGGGTCATAAGCCGAATTGTAAAATGTCAAATTTTGGATCACAGCAGGCCACCCATTTGATGTTAAAGTCACCGGCCTAACGGCCGTGACATCAACAGGAAACTCACCTGTCTGGGTGCCCACTGACACGAAGTTCACAACCCATGGTCTTACTAGGTTGTCCAACGTGCCTGTGGGGGTTCGGTATACGCCAGAAGAACCAATCCCCCAAGTTCAACTGGTATGCCTGATAGAAGCCCCTAGGCCAAGGGCTCTGGACTGCGAGTAGGCCAATTACTAGCAGTCGAAATTTTGATTCACCTCAAAAAAAACTATCGAGTGGTCGGTGAAGCCAGTCGATAGGGAGGAAGTAACTATAGCACCGCACACTGGGGCAGAGGCAAACTTGGTTACCCGCGAATGGGCATCCAGCGGGACCACGAGGAGGTGTTGCCTCCGCAGCTCAGCCCAGTTAGTAACTATGGTCCCGACTTAAGAGAGTCATAGTTACTCCCGCCGTTTACCCGCGCTTCATTGAATTTCTTCACTTTGACATTCAGAGCACTGGGCAGAAATCACATCGCGTCAACACCCGCCGCGGGCCTTCGCGATGCTTTGTTTTAATTAAACAGTCGGATTCCCCTGGTCCGCACCAGTTCTAAGTCGGCTGCTAGGCGCCGGCCGAGGCGGGGCGCCGGCCCGGGGACCCCGGCTCCCCCCCCCGTCGCCAGCAGCCGCGCGCGCGCCGGGGCACCCCCAGCCCCCGCGGACGGGTGGAGGGGGGGGCGGCGGCGGCTGCTGGGGCTCGGGGAGGAGGGAGGGAGGGGGCGGGCGGCGCCCGCCGCAGCTGGGGCGATCCACGGGAAGGGCCCAGCGCGCGTCCAGAGTCGCCGCCGACGCCCCGCGCCCGCCCCCGCCCGCCCGGGGGGCGGGGGGAACGGGTGGGGCGCACGGCGCCTCGTCCAGCCGCGGCGCGCGCCCAGCCCCGCTTCGCGCCCCAGCCCGACCGACCCAGCCCTTAGAGCCAATCCTTATCCCGAAGTTACGGATCCGGCTTGCCGACTTCCCTTACCTACATTGTTCCAACATGCCAGAGGCTGTTCACCTTGGAGACCTGCTGCGGATATGGGTACGGCCCGGCGCGAGATTTACACCTTCTCCCCCGGATTTTCACGGGCCAGCGAGAGCTCACCGGACGCCGCCGGAACCGCGACGCTTTCCAAGGCGCGGGCCCCTCTCTCGGGGCGAACCCATTCCAGGGCGCCCGGCCCTTCACAAAGAAAAGAGAACTCTCCCCGAGGCTCCCGCCGGCTTCTCCGGGATCGGTTGCGTTACCGCACTGGACGCCTCGCGGCGCCCATCTCCGCCACTCCGGATTCGGGGATCTGAACGGCGCCGGGGATGGGGGCTTCTGTACGCCACATTTCCCACGCCCCACCGCGGGGCGGGGATTCAGCGCTGGGCTCTTCCCTCTTCACTCGCCGTTACTGAGGGAATCCTGGTTAGTTTCTTTTCCTCCGCTGACTAATATGCTTAAATTCAGCGGGTCGCCACGTCTGATCTGAGGTCGCAATCGGATGGAGGCGGGGCGGGCGCGCGCCCACCCCTCGCG
>NC_090972.1:1902566-1905066 GCF_040807025.1 Struthio camelus | reverse complement strand
AATCTTCCCGGCCAGCAGCCACAGATTGAATAATTCAGCTAACTGGGTGCCTTGGGGGTCTAATTTAACGACGTCTCCCAAGGTCAACCCATCCGGGCCCGGGGCGGAGCTCTTATTCGTTTCCGCAATGTTCTTCCTGACCTCCGCAGGGGAGACCATCTTCTTGAATGCAGAATTGTCCGCTTCTCCGGCACTACAGAACGTACCGAGACCAGCGAAGGGGCCGACCTCCTCCCACTTCCTTCTGAACGTGCAATACAGCACATCCATCAGAAGGGGACACTTAATACTCTCGATGTTATCCAAAATGATACCAGCGAGCTTTCTACGATCTATCTCAAAAAGCCGCTGGTATCGCAGGTACTGGCCTCTTCTCAGCGCCCTATTCTTCATCCACCTCTTCTCTACCTTCCTCGGCGCGGGTTTCACTCGGTACTTCTTGCGATGTTTCAATTTCACTGCAGCGGTATGTCCCACCAGCTGCGTCAACCACTCCTCCGATGTTTCATCGACGATGTTCCGAAGGTCTTCCTCCACACCCTCCAAAGCCCTCTCGAATGCGCTCTTCAGACCAGGGGTGAGAGAAGCCCCTCGAACCTTCTCTGCAATAATCCTCCTGTATTCCACCCTAATCAGCTCAATCTTCACTCTCTCAACCGGTACCTCCCCTTCGCACGGACCCGCAGCTTTTCGCGGCGACGCGAATCCTTTGGCACCAGCCGCCAGCTGCCGTCTCTTGTCGCTGATCTGCTTCGCCGATTTTGTAGGCAAATGTTCAGAAATCAGCTTATTAATATTCCGTGCTTCTTTAAACTTCTGTTCTAACTCTCTCAGCAGAGCCGTCTCTTCTTCGGACCAGACGCTCTTATGCATACCCCTCAATCCCTTTCCTCTTCCGCGAGACGCTTCGATCCTTTCCCTGTTCCTAGTTCCTGGGTGAACAAGACGCTTATGTTGGGAAAGGCCGCTTTTGGTCTTGAACTTTCGGTCGCAGTCCTCACAGCTCCACGGGAGGGGGGCCTCCGAGGCCTCTTCATCTTCCCCTTCACCCAGGGTTCCGCGGCACTTCGGGAAGTGGCAGGCAATGCTATGATGTTTCTCATTCAGTCTCCCGCACCGGGAACACTGAAAAGGCACCCGTCGCCGACCGTGGGCCCTCCACAGATGTTCTGTCAAGGCCGCAATTTTCCCTACCTTGACTCCACAGCATGGACATGCTGGATGTTCATCTGGGATCTTAACAACTGGCGTACCGTCAGTTGCTCCCCCCCCGGAGTCAAGGATAGGGGTCACCATAGCCGGTAGGATTGCTTTACCAGAGGGAGACTCCAGGCCCACTCCTGCCGCCACCTCCCCCCGGGCTTCATCAGCCCGGGGTACCGGGGGCGAAGCGACAGGGGACTCCAGAGCCTCATAAACCTCTGGCAGATCTTTAACGCAATCCAAACTTGGTCTGGGAGTACTCCCATTCCAAGGGTCATAAGCCGAATTGTAAAATGTCAAATTTTGGATCACAGCAGGCCACCCATTTGATGTTAAAGTCACCGGCCTAACGGCCGTGACATCAACAGGAAACTCACCTGTCTGGGTGCCCACTGACACGAAGTTCACAACCCATGGTCTTACTAGGTTGTCCAACGTGCCTGTGGGGGTTCGGTATACGCCAGAAGAACCAATCCCCCAAGTTCAACTGGTATGCCTGATAGAAGCCCCTAGGCCAAGGGCTCTGGACTGCGAGTAGGCCAATTACTAGCAGTCGAAATTTTGATTCACCTCAAAAAAAACTATCGAGTGGTCGGTGAAGCCAGTCGATAGGGAGGAAGTAACTATAGCACCGCACACTGGGGCAGAGGCAAACTTGGTTACCCGCGAATGGGCATCCAGCGGGACCACGAGGAGGTGTTGCCTCCGCAGCTCAGCCCAGTTAGTAACTATGGTCCCGACTTAAGAGAGTCATAGTTACTCCCGCCGTTTACCCGCGCTTCATTGAATTTCTTCACTTTGACATTCAGAGCACTGGGCAGAAATCACATCGCGTCAACACCCGCCGCGGGCCTTCGCGATGCTTTGTTTTAATTAAACAGTCGGATTCCCCTGGTCCGCACCAGTTCTAAGTCGGCTGCTAGGCGCCGGCCGAGGCGGGGCGCCGGCCCGGGGACCCCGGCTCCCCCCCCCGTCGCCAGCAGCCGCGCGCGCGCCGGGGCACCCCCAGCCCCCGCGGACGGGTGGAGGGGGGGGCGGCGGCGGCTGCTGGGGCTCGGGGAGGAGGGAGGGAGGGGGCGGGCGGCGCCCGCCGCAGCTGGGGCGATCCACGGGAAGGGCCCGGCGCGCGTCCAGAGTCGCCGCCGACGCCCCGCGCCCGCCCCCGCCCGCCCGGGGGGCGGGGGGGACGGGTGGGGCGCACGGCGCCTCGTCCAGCCGCGGCGCGCGCCCAGCCCCGCTTCGCGCCCCAGCCCGACCGACCCAGCCCTTAGAGCCAATCCTTATCCCGAAGTTACGG
>NC_090972.1:1895066-1897566 GCF_040807025.1 Struthio camelus | reverse complement strand
ATGACACAGAGCAATCTCCATACTTAAATCCGTTCTTTAAACCCTCCAACCTACATAACAACGGGTCCACTGAGAGGTTGAACAGAAGCGGGGACATTGGATCTCCCTGCTTCACCCCGGTGAGGATCTTAATTCCCTCAGAGGACGCCTCACCCACCTCCAGCCGAGTCACACAGTTGGAATACAAATCGGCGATGATACTGATCACATGATCATCCAAGCCTTTTTGTTCGAGGACTCGAAGGATGTGTTGATGATGGACCGAATCAAAGGCTTTCGCCAAGTCCACAAAGACTACTGCTAACGCCTTATGGTCTCTTTTGGCGTGCTTGATGAGCATCTGGAGGAGCTTCAGATTTTCCGCGCAGCCCGGGGCTGAAATAAAGCCCCTTTGGCGGCTGTTAATCGGACATGCTCGTCGCAGGCGTGCCGTCAAAATTCGAGAGAACAAGCGCATGATGACCGACCCGATGGTGATGGGCCGCCAGTTGTTAATGTCCCCTCGTAAACTAGGATCAGCAGACTTGGGTATTAAGATCGTTCTACATTCTTTGATTCCATCCGGAATCTTCCCGGCCAGCAGCCACAGATTGAATAATTCAGCTAACTGGGTGCCTTGGGGGTCTAATTTAACGACGTCTCCCAAGGTCAACCCATCCGGGCCCGGGGCGGAGCTCTTATTCGTTTCCGCAATGTTCTTCCTGACCTCCGCAGGGGAGACCATCTTCTTGAATGCAGAATTGTCCGCTTCTCCGGCACTACAGAACGTACCGAGACCAGCGAAGGGGCCGACCTCCTCCCACTTCCTTCTGAACGTGCAATACAGCACATCCATCAGAAGGGGACACTTAATACTCTCGATGTTATCCAAAATGATACCAGCGAGCTTTCTACGATCTATCTCAAAAAGCCGCTGGTATCGCAGGTACTGGCCTCTTCTCAGCGCCCTATTCTTCATCCACCTCTTCTCTACCTTCCTCGGCGCGGGTTTCACTCGGTACTTCTTGCGATGTTTCAATTTCACTGCAGCGGTATGTCCCACCAGCTGCGTCAACCACTCCTCCGATGTTTCATCGACGATGTTCCGAAGGTCTTCCTCCACACCCTCCAAAGCCCTCTCGAATGCGCTCTTCAGACCAGGGGTGAGAGAAGCCCCTCGAACCTTCTCTGCAATAATCCTCCTGTATTCCACCCTAATCAGCTCAATCTTCACTCTCTCAACCGGTACCTCCCCTTCGCACGGACCCGCAGCTTTTCGCGGCGACGCGAATCCTTTGGCACCAGCCGCCAGCTGCCGTCTCTTGTCGCTGATCTGCTTCGCCGATTTTGTAGGCAAATGTTCAGAAATCAGCTTATTAATATTCCGTGCTTCTTTAAACTTCTGTTCTAACTCTCTCAGCAGAGCCGTCTCTTCTTCGGACCAGACGCTCTTATGCATACCCCTCAATCCCTTTCCTCTTCCGCGAGACGCTTCGATCCTTTCCCTGTTCCTAGTTCCTGGGTGAACAAGACGCTTATGTTGGGAAAGGCCGCTTTTGGTCTTGAACTTTCGGTCGCAGTCCTCACAGCTCCACGGGAGGGGGGCCTCCGAGGCCTCTTCATCTTCCCCTTCACCCAGGGTTCCGCGGCACTTCGGGAAGTGGCAGGCAATGCTATGATGTTTCTCATTCAGTCTCCCGCACCGGGAACACTGAAAAGGCACCCGTCGCCGACCGTGGGCCCTCCACAGATGTTCTGTCAAGGCCGCAATTTTCCCTACCTTGACTCCACAGCATGGACATGCTGGATGTTCATCTGGGATCTTAACAACTGGCGTACCGTCAGTTGCTCCCCCCCCGGAGTCAAGGATAGGGGTCACCATAGCCGGTAGGATTGCTTTACCAGAGGGAGACTCCAGGCCCACTCCTGCCGCCACCTCCCCCCGGGCTTCATCAGCCCGGGGTACCGGGGGCGAAGCGACAGGGGACTCCAGAGCCTCATAAACCTCTGGCAGATCTTTAACGCAATCCAAACTTGGTCTGGGAGTACTCCCATTCCAAGGGTCATAAGCCGAATTGTAAAATGTCAAATTTTGGATCACAGCAGGCCACCCATTTGATGTTAAAGTCACCGGCCTAACGGCCGTGACATCAACAGGAAACTCACCTGTCTGGGTGCCCACTGACACGAAGTTCACAACCCATGGTCTTACTAGGTTGTCCAACGTGCCTGTGGGGGTTCGGTATACGCCAGAAGAACCAATCCCCCAAGTTCAACTGGTATGCCTGATAGAAGCCCCTAGGCCAAGGGCTCTGGACTGCGAGTAGGCCAATTACTAGCAGTCGAAATTTTGATTCACCTCAAAAAAAACTATCGAGTGGTCGGTGAAGCCAGTCGATAGGGAGGAAGTAACTATAGCACCGCACACTGGGGCAGAGGCAAACTTGGTTACCCGCGAATGGGCATCCAGCGGGACCACGAGGAGGTGTTGCCTCCGCAGCTCAGCCCAGTTAGTAACTAT
>NC_090972.1:1887566-1890066 GCF_040807025.1 Struthio camelus | reverse complement strand
GATGTTCGGAATCTGGCTCGCCAGCCGCGCGATTCCGAGACCGCCGTCCTTATAGCTGGCGTATAAGATGGCATCACAAGTACTGGAAGGTAAGTGAAGCCAGCTCTTCACCGCCGATCTTATCATTAGGTCCAGGGAGTGGAGGTAAGTGGCGTTAACCCCGGACTGATCCGCTGCATAGAGCAGCCGTGGGATGGCGTAAGTCCTCAAGATCTCTACTTTCTGGAGCGGTTTAAGCGGGGCTACCCCAATGTTCTTAACCCATGTGCTCAGTTTTTCTTGCAGCTCCGGACGGGGAAGACCCACCCAAGGATCCACCCCCAGGCCCAAATACTTCTCGGAGCTGCCGGGCTCGATCATATTGAGCGGAATGCCATCGATTGTCCACGTCTCACAGTTATTAACCGTGAACGAGTCTTTCGTGGGCCTGATCATAAAACCATGGCATTTCTTCGCTTGCACACGTAGCCCGGATAGGTGACAAAACTCCTCAACCGCTCTGATGTTCTTCTTCATGCCTTCCCACGAGTCACTCAAAAGGACTAGATAGTCCGCGAATGCCAGAGATGACACAGAGCAATCTCCATACTTAAATCCGTTCTTTAAATCCTCCAACCTACATAACAACGGGTCCACTGAGAGGTTGAACAGAAGCGGGGACATTGGATCTCCCTGCTTCACCCCGGTGAGGATCTTAATTCCCTCAGAGGACGCCTCACCCACCTCCAGCCGAGTCACACAGTTGGAATACAAATCGGCGATGATACTGATCACATGATCATCCAAGCCTTTTTGTTCGAGGACTCGAAGGATGTGTTGATGATGGACCGAATCAAAGGCTTTCGCCAAGTCCACAAAGACTACTGCTAACGCCTTATGGTCTCTTTTGGCGTGCTTGATGAGCATCTGGAGGAGCTTCAGATTTTCCGCGCAGCCCGGGGCTGAAATAAAGCCCCTTTGGCGGCTGTTAATCGGACATGCTCGTCGCAGGCGTGCCGTCAAAATTCGAGAGAACAAGCGCATGATGACCGACCCGATGGTGATGGGCCGCCAGTTGTTAATGTCCCCTCGTAAACTAGGATCAGCAGACTTGGGTATTAAGATCGTTCTACATTCTTTGATTCCATCCGGAATCTTCCCGGCCAGCAGCCACAGATTGAATAATTCAGCTAACTGGGTGCCTTGGGGGTCTAATTTAACGACGTCTCCCAAGGTCAACCCATCCGGGCCCGGGGCGGAGCTCTTATTCGTTTCCGCAATGTTCTTCCTGACCTCCGCAGGGGAGACCATCTTCTTGAATGCAGAATTGTCCGCTTCTCCGGCACTACAGAACGTACCGAGACCAGCGAAGGGGCCGACCTCCTCCCACTTCCTTCTGAACGTGCAATACAGCACATCCATCAGGAGGGGACACTTAATACTCTCGATGTTATCCAAAATGATACCAGCGAGCTTTCTACGATCTATCTCAAAAAGCCGCTGGTATCGCAGGTACTGGCCTCTTCTCAGCGCCCTATTCTTCATCCACCTCTTCTCTACCTTCCTCGGCGCGGGTTTCACTCGGTACTTCTTGCGATGTTTCAATTTCACTGCAGCGGTATGTCCCACCAGCTGCGTCAACCACTCCTCCGATGTTTCATCGACGATGTTCCGAAGGTCTTCCTCCACACCCTCCAAAGCCCTCTCGAATGCGCTCTTCAGACCAGGGGTGAGAGAGGCCCCTCGAACCTTCTCTGCAATAATCCTCCTGTATTCCACCCTAATCAGCTCAATCTTCACTCTCTCAACCGGTACCTCCCCTTCGCACGGACCCGCAGCTTTTCGCGGCGACGCGAATCCTTTGGCACCAGCCGCCAGCTGCCGTCTCTTGTCGCTGATCTGCTTCGCCGATTTTGTAGGCAAATGTTCAGAAATCAGCTTATTAATATTCCGTGCTTCTTTAAACTTCTGTTCTAACTCTCTCAGCAGAGCCGTCTCTTCTTCGGACCAGACGCTCTTATGCATACCCCTCAATCCCTTTCCTCTTCCGCGAGACGCTTCGATCCTTTCCCTGTTCCTAGTTCCTGGGTGAACAAGACGCTTATGTTGGGAAAGGCCGCTTTTGGTCTTGAACTTTCGGTCGCAGTCCTCACAGCTCCACGGGAGGGGGGCCTCCGAGGCCTCTTCATCTTCCCCTTCACCCAGGGTTCCGCGGCACTTCGGGAAGTGGCAGGCAATGCTATGATGTTTCTCATTCAGTCTCCCGCACCGGGAACACTGAAAAGGCACCCGTCGCCGACCGTGGGCCCTCCGCAGATGTTCTGTCAAGGCCGCAATTTTCCCTACCTTGACTCCACAGCATGGACATGCTGGATGTTCATCTGGGATCTTAACAACTGGCGTACCGTCAGTTGCTCCCCCCCCGGAGTCAAGGATAGGGGTCACCATAGCCGGTAGGATTGCTTTACCAGAGGGAGACTCCAGGCCCACTCCTGCCGCCACCTCCCCCCGGGCTTCATCA
>NC_090972.1:1877566-1880066 GCF_040807025.1 Struthio camelus | reverse complement strand
TGCTTCTTTAAACTTCTGTTCTAACTCTCTCAGCAGAGCCGTCTCTTCTTCGGACCAGACGCTCTTATGCATACCCCTCAATCCCTTTCCTCTTCCGCGAGACGCTTCGATCCTTTCCCTGTTCCTAGTTCCTGGGTGAACAAGACGCTTATGTTGGGAAAGGCCGCTTTTGGTCTTGAACTTTCGGTCGCAGTCCTCACAGCTCCACGGGAGGGGGGCCTCCGAGGCCTCTTCATCTTCCCCTTCACCCAGGGTTCCGCGGCACTTCGGGAAGTGGCAGGCAATGCTATGATGTTTCTCATTCAGTCTCCCGCACCGGGAACACTGAAAAGGCACCCGTCGCCGACCGTGGGCCCTCCGCAGATGTTCTGTCAAGGCCGCAATTTTCCCTACCTTGACTCCACAGCATGGACATGCTGGATGTTCATCTGGGATCTTAACAACTGGCGTACCGTCAGTTGCTCCCCCCCCGGAGTCAAGGATAGGGGTCACCATAGCCGGTAGGATTGCTTTACCAGAGGGAGACTCCAGGCCCACTCCTGCCGCCACCTCCCCCCGGGCTTCATCAGCCCGGGGTACCGGGGGCGAAGCGACAGGGGACTCCAGAGCCTCATAAACCTCTGGCAGATCTTTAACGCAATCCAAACTTGGTCTGGGAATACTCCCATTCCAAGGGTCATAAGCCGAATTGTAAAATGTCAAATTTTGGATCACAGCAGGCCACCCATTTGATGTTAAAGTCACCGGCCTAACGGCCGTGACATCAACAGGAAACTCACCTGTCTGGGTGCCCACTGACACGAAGTTCACAACCCATGGTCTTACTAGGTTGTCCAACGTGCCTGTGGGGGTTCGGTATACGCCAGAAGAACCAATCCCCCAAGTTCAACTGGTATGCCTGATAGAAGCCCCTAGGCCAAGGGCTCTGGACTGCGAGTAGGCCAATTACTAGCAGTCGAAATTTTGATTCACCTCAAAAAAAACTATCGAGTGGTCGGTGAAGCCAGTCGATAGGGAGGAAGTAACTATAGCACCGCACACTGGGGCAGAGGCAAACTTGGTTACCCGCGAATGGGCATCCAGCGGGACCACGAGGAGGTGTTGCCTCCGCAGCTCAGCCCAGTTAGTAACTATGGTCCCGACTTAAGAGAGTCATAGTTACTCCCGCCGTTTACCCGCGCTTCATTGAATTTCTTCACTTTGACATTCAGAGCACTGGGCAGAAATCACATCGCGTCAACACCCGCCGCGGGCCTTCGCGATGCTTTGTTTTAATTAAACAGTCGGATTCCCCTGGTCCGCACCAGTTCTAAGTCGGCTGCTAGGCGCCGGCCGAGGCGGGGCGCCGGCCCGGGGACCCCGGCTCCCCCCCCCGCCGCCAGCAGCCGCGCGCGCGCCGGGGCACCCCCAGCCCCCGCGGACGGGTGGAGGGGGGGGCGGCGGCGGCTGCTGGGGCTCGGGGAGGAGGGAGGGAGGGGGCGGGCGGCGCCCGCCGCAGCTGGGGCGATCCACGGGAAGGGCCCGGCGCGCGTCCAGAGTCGCCGCCGACGCCCCGCGCCCGCCCCCGCCCGCCCGGGGGGCGGGGGGGACGGGTGGGGCGCACGGCGCCTCGTCCAGCCGCGGCACGCGCCCAGCCCCGCTTCGCGCCCCAGCCCGACCGACCCAGCCCTTAGAGCCAATCCTTATCCCGAAGTTACGGATCCGGCTTGCCGACTTCCCTTACCTACATTGTTCCAACATGCCAGAGGCTGTTCACCTTGGAGACCTGCTGCGGATATGGGTACGGCCCGGCGCGAGATTTACACCTTCTCCCCCGGATTTTCACGGGCCAGCGAGAGCTCACCGGACGCCGCCGGAACCGCGACGCTTTCCAAGGCGCGGGCCCCTCTCTCGGGGCGAACCCATTCCAGGGCGCCCGGCCCTTCACAAAGAAAAGAGAACTCTCCCCGAGGCTCCCGCCGGCTTCTCCGGGATCGGTTGCGTTACCGCACTGGACGCCTCGCGGCGCCCATCTCCGCCACTCCGGATTCGGGGATCTGAACGGCGCCGGGGATGGGGGCTTCTGTACGCCACATTTCCCACGCCCCACCGCGGGGCGGGGATTCAGCGCTGGGCTCTTCCCTCTTCACTCGCCGTTACTGAGGGAATCCTGGTTAGTTTCTTTTCCTCCGCTGACTAATATGCTTAAATTCAGCGGGTCGCCACGTCTGATCTGAGGTCGCAATCGGATGGAGGCGGGGCGGGCGCGCGCCCACCCCTCGCGCTTCGACCCCCCGGAGGAGGCCCGAGACGAGGCAGAGCCGGCGGGCACGCGCCCGCCAGCCGCCGGCAGAGAGGACGGCCCGAGGCCCCCGCCAGGATCGAGGGGGAAGCGGCGCGGCGACCCGCGAGTCGCCGCCACGGAGGGGGGGGGGGGAGGACAGCGAGGGGCCCCCCTCCGACACACGCGCGCAGCAGCACGGTGCGGTACCACCGCGGTACCCACCCGCAGACAGCCGCG
>NC_090972.1:1870066-1872566 GCF_040807025.1 Struthio camelus | reverse complement strand
CTTCCTTCTGAACGTGCAATACAGCACATCCATCAGGAGGGGACACTTAATACTCTCGATGTTATCCAAAATGATACCAGCGAGCTTTCTACGATCTATCTCAAAAAGCCGCTGGTATCGCAGGTACTGGCCTCTTCTCAGCGCCCTATTCTTCATCCACCTCTTCTCTACCTTCCTCGGCGCGGGTTTCACTCGGTACTTCTTGCGATGTTTCAATTTCACTGCAGCGGTATGTCCCACCAGCTGCGTCAACCACTCCTCCGATGTTTCATCGACGATGTTCCGAAGGTCTTCCTCCACACCCTCCAAAGCCCTCTCGAATGCGCTCTTCAGACCAGGGGTGAGAGAGGCCCCTCGAACCTTCTCTGCAATAATCCTCCTGTATTCCACCCTAATCAGCTCAATCTTCACTCTCTCAACCGGTACCTCCCCTTCGCACGGACCCGCAGCTTTTCGCGGCGACGCGAATCCTTTGGCACCAGCCGCCAGCTGCCGTCTCTTGTCGCTGATCTGCTTCGCCGATTTTGTAGGCAAATGTTCAGAAATCAGCTTATTAATATTCCGTGCTTCTTTAAACTTCTGTTCTAACTCTCTCAGCAGAGCCGTCTCTTCTTCGGACCAGACGCTCTTATGCATACCCCTCAATCCCTTTCCTCTTCCGCGAGACGCTTCGATCCTTTCCCTGTTCCTAGTTCCTGGGTGAACAAGACGCTTATGTTGGGAAAGGCCGCTTTTGGTCTTGAACTTTCGGTCGCAGTCCTCACAGCTCCACGGGAGGGGGGCCTCCGAGGCCTCTTCATCTTCCCCTTCACCCAGGGTTCCGCGGCACTTCGGGAAGTGGCAGGCAATGCTATGATGTTTCTCATTCAGTCTCCCGCACCGGGAACACTGAAAAGGCACCCGTCGCCGACCGTGGGCCCTCCGCAGATGTTCTGTCAAGGCCGCAATTTTCCCTACCTTGACTCCACAGCATGGACATGCTGGATGTTCATCTGGGATCTTAACAACTGGCGTACCGTCAGTTGCTCCCCCCCCGGAGTCAAGGATAGGGGTCACCATAGCCGGTAGGATTGCTTTACCAGAGGGAGACTCCAGGCCCACTCCTGCCGCCACCTCCCCCCGGGCTTCATCAGCCCGGGGTACCGGGGGCGAAGCGACAGGGGACTCCAGAGCCTCATAAACCTCTGGCAGATCTTTAACGCAATCCAAACTTGGTCTGGGAATACTCCCATTCCAAGGGTCATAAGCCGAATTGTAAAATGTCAAATTTTGGATCACAGCAGGCCACCCATTTGATGTTAAAGTCACCGGCCTAACGGCCGTGACATCAACAGGAAACTCACCTGTCTGGGTGCCCACTGACACGAAGTTCACAACCCATGGTCTTACTAGGTTGTCCAACGTGCCTGTGGGGGTTCGGTATACGCCAGAAGAACCAATCCCCCAAGTTCAACTGGTATGCCTGATAGAAGCCCCTAGGCCAAGGGCTCTGGACTGCGAGTAGGCCAATTACTAGCAGTCGAAATTTTGATTCACCTCAAAAAAAACTATCGAGTGGTCGGTGAAGCCAGTCGATAGGGAGGAAGTAACTATAGCACCGCACACTGGGGCAGAGGCAAACTTGGTTACCCGCGAATGGGCATCCAGCGGGACCACGAGGAGGTGTTGCCTCCGCAGCTCAGCCCAGTTAGTAACTATGGTCCCGACTTAAGAGAGTCATAGTTACTCCCGCCGTTTACCCGCGCTTCATTGAATTTCTTCACTTTGACATTCAGAGCACTGGGCAGAAATCACATCGCGTCAACACCCGCCGCGGGCCTTCGCGATGCTTTGTTTTAATTAAACAGTCGGATTCCCCTGGTCCGCACCAGTTCTAAGTCGGCTGCTAGGCGCCGGCCGAGGCGGGGCGCCGGCCCGGGGACCCCGGCTCCCCCCCCCGCCGCCAGCAGCCGCGCGCGCGCCGGGGCACCCCCAGCCCCCGCGGACGGGTGGAGGGGGGGGCGGCGGCGGCTGCTGGGGCTCGGGGAGGAGGGAGGGAGGGGGCGGGCGGCGCCCGCCGCAGCTGGGGCGATCCACGGGAAGGGCCCGGCGCGCGTCCAGAGTCGCCGCCGACGCCCCGCGCCCGCCCCCGCCCGCCCGGGGGGCGGGGGGGACGGGTGGGGCGCACGGCGCCTCGTCCAGCCGCGGCACGCGCCCAGCCCCGCTTCGCGCCCCAGCCCGACCGACCCAGCCCTTAGAGCCAATCCTTATCCCGAAGTTACGGATCCGGCTTGCCGACTTCCCTTACCTACATTGTTCCAACATGCCAGAGGCTGTTCACCTTGGAGACCTGCTGCGGATATGGGTACGGCCCGGCGCGAGATTTACACCTTCTCCCCCGGATTTTCACGGGCCAGCGAGAGCTCACCGGACGCCGCCGGAACCGCGACGCTTTCCAAGGCGCGGGCCCCTCTCTCGGGGCGAACCCATTCCAGGGCGCCCGGCCCTTCACAAAGAAAAG
>NC_090972.1:1862566-1865066 GCF_040807025.1 Struthio camelus | reverse complement strand
GATGATGGACCGAATCAAAGGCTTTCGCCAAGTCCACAAAGACTACTGCTAACGCCTTATGGTCTCTTTTGGCGTGCTTGATGAGCATCTGGAGGAGCTTCAGATTTTCCGCGCAGCCCGGGGCTGAAATAAAGCCCCTTTGGCGGCTGTTAATCGGACATGCTCGTCGCAGGCGTGCCGTCAAAATTCGAGAGAACAAGCGCATGATGACCGACCCGATGGTGATGGGCCGCCAGTTGTTAATGTCCCCTCGTAAACTAGGATCAGCAGACTTGGGTATTAAGATCGTTCTACATTCTTTGATTCCATCCGGAATCTTCCCGGCCAGCAGCCACAGATTGAATAATTCAGCTAACTGGGTGCCTTGGGGGTCTAATTTAACGACGTCTCCCAAGGTCAACCCATCCGGGCCCGGGGCGGAGCTCTTATTCGTTTCCGCAATGTTCTTCCTGACCTCCGCAGGGGAGACCATCTTCTTGAATGCAGAATTGTCCGCTTCTCCGGCACTACAGAACGTACCGAGACCAGCGAAGGGGCCGACCTCCTCCCACTTCCTTCTGAACGTGCAATACAGCACATCCATCAGGAGGGGACACTTAATACTCTCGATGTTATCCAAAATGATACCAGCGAGCTTTCTACGATCTATCTCAAAAAGCCGCTGGTATCGCAGGTACTGGCCTCTTCTCAGCGCCCTATTCTTCATCCACCTCTTCTCTACCTTCCTCGGCGCGGGTTTCACTCGGTACTTCTTGCGATGTTTCAATTTCACTGCAGCGGTATGTCCCACCAGCTGCGTCAACCACTCCTCCGATGTTTCATCGACGATGTTCCGAAGGTCTTCCTCCACACCCTCCAAAGCCCTCTCGAATGCGCTCTTCAGACCAGGGGTGAGAGAGGCCCCTCGAACCTTCTCTGCAATAATCCTCCTGTATTCCACCCTAATCAGCTCAATCTTCACTCTCTCAACCGGTACCTCCCCTTCGCACGGACCCGCAGCTTTTCGCGGCGACGCGAATCCTTTGGCACCAGCCGCCAGCTGCCGTCTCTTGTCGCTGATCTGCTTCGCCGATTTTGTAGGCAAATGTTCAGAAATCAGCTTATTAATATTCCGTGCTTCTTTAAACTTCTGTTCTAACTCTCTCAGCAGAGCCGTCTCTTCTTCGGACCAGACGCTCTTATGCATACCCCTCAATCCCTTTCCTCTTCCGCGAGACGCTTCGATCCTTTCCCTGTTCCTAGTTCCTGGGTGAACAAGACGCTTATGTTGGGAAAGGCCGCTTTTGGTCTTGAACTTTCGGTCGCAGTCCTCACAGCTCCACGGGAGGGGGGCCTCCGAGGCCTCTTCATCTTCCCCTTCACCCAGGGTTCCGCGGCACTTCGGGAAGTGGCAGGCAATGCTATGATGTTTCTCATTCAGTCTCCCGCACCGGGAACACTGAAAAGGCACCCGTCGCTGACCGTGGGCCCTCCGCAGATGTTCTGTCAAGGCCGCAATTTTCCCTACCTTGACTCCACAGCATGGACATGCTGGATGTTCATCTGGGATCTTAACAACTGGCGTACCGTCAGTTGCTCCCCCCCCGGAGTCAAGGATAGGGGTCACCATAGCCGGTAGGATTGCTTTACCAGAGGGAGACTCCAGGCCCACTCCTGCCGCCACCTCCCCCCGGGCTTCATCAGCCCGGGGTACCGGGGGCGAAGCGACAGGGGACTCCAGAGCCTCATAAACCTCTGGCAGATCTTTAACGCAATCCAAACTTGGTCTGGGAATACTCCCATTCCAAGGGTCATAAGCCGAATTGTAAAATGTCAAATTTTGGATCACAGCAGGCCACCCATTTGATGTTAAAGTCACCGGCCTAACGGCCGTGACATCAACAGGAAACTCACCTGTCTGGGTGCCCACTGACACGAAGTTCACAACCCATGGTCTTACTAGGTTGTCCAACGTGCCTGTGGGGGTTCGGTATACGCCAGAAGAACCAATCCCCCAAGTTCAACTGGTATGCCTGATAGAAGCCCCTAGGCCAAGGGCTCTGGACTGCGAGTAGGCCAATTACTAGCAGTCGAAATTTTGATTCACCTCAAAAAAAACTATCGAGTGGTCGGTGAAGCCAGTCGATAGGGAGGAAGTAACTATAGCACCGCACACTGGGGCAGAGGCAAACTTGGTTACCCGCGAATGGGCATCCAGCGGGACCACGAGGAGGTGTTGCCTCCGCAGCTCAGCCCAGTTAGTAACTATGGTCCCGACTTAAGAGAGTCATAGTTACTCCCGCCGTTTACCCGCGCTTCATTGAATTTCTTCACTTTGACATTCAGAGCACTGGGCAGAAATCACATCGCGTCAACACCCGCCGCGGGCCTTCGCGATGCTTTGTTTTAATTAAACAGTCGGATTCCCCTGGTCCGCACCAGTTCTAAGTCGGCTGCTAGGCGCCGGCCGAGGCGGGGCGCCGGCCCGGGGACCCCGGCTCCCCCCCCCGCCGCCAGCAGC
>NC_090972.1:1855066-1857566 GCF_040807025.1 Struthio camelus | reverse complement strand
CCAATGTTCTTAACCCATGTGCTCAGTTTTTCTTGCAGCTCCGGACGGGGAAGACCCACCCAAGGATCCACCCCCAGGCCCAAATACTTCTCGGAGCTGCCGGGCTCGATCATATTGAGCGGAATGCCATCGATTGTCCACGTCTCACAGTTATTAACCGTGAACGAGTCTTTCGTGGGCCTGATCATAAAACCATGGCATTTCTTCGCTTGCACACGTAGCCCGGATAGGTGACAAAACTCCTCAACCGCTCTGATGTTCTTCTTCATGCCTTCCCACGAGTCACTCAAAAGGACTAGATAGTCCGCGAATGCCAGAGATGACACAGAGCAATCTCCATACTTAAATCCGTTCTTTAAATCCTCCAACCTACATAACAACGGGTCCACTGAGAGGTTGAACAGAAGCGGGGACATTGGATCTCCCTGCTTCACCCCGGTGAGGATCTTAATTCCCTCAGAGGACGCCTCACCCACCTCCAGCCGAGTCACACAGTTGGAATACAAATCGGCGATGATACTGATCACATGATCATCCAAGCCTTTTTGTTCGAGGACTCGAAGGATGTGTTGATGATGGACCGAATCAAAGGCTTTCGCCAAGTCCACAAAGACTACTGCTAACGCCTTATGGTCTCTTTTGGCGTGCTTGATGAGCATCTGGAGGAGCTTCAGATTTTCCGCGCAGCCTGGGGCTGAAATAAAGCCCCTTTGGCGGCTGTTAATCGGACATGCTCGTCGCAGGCGTGCCGTCAAAATTCGAGAGAACAAGCGCATGATGACCGACCCGATGGTGATGGGCCGCCAGTTGTTAATGTCCCCTCGTAAACTAGGATCAGCAGACTTGGGTATTAAGATCGTTCTACATTCTTTGATTCCATCTGGAATCTTCCCGGCCAGCAGCCACAGATTGAATAATTCAGCTAACTGGGTGCCTTGGGGGTCTAATTTGACGACATCTCCCAAGGTCAACCCATCCGGGCCCGGGGCGGAGCTCTTATTCATTTCCGCAATGTTCTTCCTGACCTCCGCAGGGGAGACCATCTTCTTGAATGCAGAATTGTCCGCTTCTCCGGCACTACAGAACGTACCGAGACCAGCGAAGGGGCCGACCTCCTCCCACTTCCTTCTGAACGTGCAATACAGCACATCCATCAGGAGGGGACACTTAATACTCTCGATGTTATCCAAAATGATACCAGCGAGCTTTCTACGATCTATCTCAAAAAGCCGCTGGTATCGCAGGTACTGGCCTCTTCTCAGCGCCCTATTCTTCATCCACCTCTTCTCTACCTTCCTCGGCGCGGGTTTCACTCGGTACTTCTTGCGATGTTTCAATTTCACTGCAGCGGTATGTCCCACCAGCTGCGTCAACCACTCCTCCGATGTTTCATCGACGATGTTCCGAAGGTCTTCCTCCACACCCTCCAAAGCCCTCTCGAATGCGCTCTTCAGACCAGGGGTGAGAGAGGCCCCTCGAACCTTCTCTGCAATAATCCTCCTGTATTCCACCCTAATCAGCTCAATCTTCACTCTCTCAACCGGTACCTCCCCTTCGCACGGACCCGCAGCTTTTCGCGGCGACGCGAATCCTTTGGCACCAGCCGCCAGCTGCCGTCTCTTGTCGCTGATCTGCTTCGCCGATTTTGTAGGCAAATGTTCAGAAATCAGCTTATTAATATTCCGTGCTTCTTTAAACTTCTGTTCTAACTCTCTCAGCAGAGCCGTCTCTTCTTCGGACCAGACGCTCTTATGCATACCCCTCAATCCCTTTCCTCTTCCGCGAGACGCTTCGATCCTTTCCCTGTTCCTAGTTCCTGGGTGAACAAGACGCTTATGTTGGGAAAGGCCGCTTTTGGTCTTGAACTTTCGGTCGCAGTCCTCACAGCTCCACGGGAGGGGGGCCTCCGAGGCCTCTTCATCTTCCCCTTCACCCAGGGTTCCGCGGCACTTCGGGAAGTGGCAGGCAATGCTATGATGTTTCTCATTCAGTCTCCCGCACCGGGAACACTGAAAAGGCACCCGTCGCCGACCGTGGGCCCTCCGCAGATGTTCTGTCAAGGCCGCAATTTTCCCTACCTTGACTCCACAGCATGGACATGCTGGATGTTCATCTGGGATCTTAACAACTGGCGTACCGTCAGTTGCTCCCCCCCCGGAGTCAAGGATAGGGGTCACCATAGCCGGTAGGATTGCTTTACCAGAGGGAGACTCCAGGCCCACTCCTGCCGCCACCTCCCCCCGGGCTTCATCAGCCCGGGGTACCGGGGGCGAAGCGACAGGGGACTCCAGAGCCTCATAAACCTCTGGCAGATCTTTAACGCAATCCAAACTTGGTCTGGGAATACTCCCATTCCAAGGGTCATAAGCCGAATTGTAAAATGTCAAATTTTGGATCACAGCAGGCCACCCATTTGATGTTAAAGTCACCGGCCTAACGGCCGTGACATCAACAGGAAACTCACCTGTCTGGGTGCCCACTGACACGAAGTTCACAACCC
>NC_090972.1:1845066-1847566 GCF_040807025.1 Struthio camelus | reverse complement strand
CAAATACTTCTCGGAGCTGCCGGGCTCGATCATATTGAGCGGAATGCCATCGATTGTCCACGTCTCACAGTTATTAACCGTGAACGAGTCTTTCGTGGGCCTGATCATAAAACCATGGCATTTCTTCGCTTGCACACGTAGCCCGGATAGGTGACAAAACTCCTCAACCGCTCTGATGTTCTTCTTCATGCCTTCCCACGAGTCACTCAAAAGGACTAGATCGTCCGCGAACGCCAGAGATGACACAGAGCAATCTCCATACTTAAATCCGTTCTTTAAACCCTCCAACCTACATAACAACGGGTCCACTGAGAGGTTGAACAGAAGCGGGGACATTGGATCTCCCTGCTTCACCCCGGTGAGGATCTTAATTCCCTCAGAGGACGCCTCACCCACCTCCAGCCGAGTCACACAGTTGGAATACAAATCGGCGATGATACTGATCACATGATCATCCAAGCCTTTTTGTTCGAGGACTCGAAGGATGTGTTGATGATGGACCGAATCAAAGGCTTTCGCCAAGTCCACAAAGACTACTGCTAACGCCTTATGGTCTCTTTTGGCGTGCTTGATGAGCATCTGGAGGAGCTTCAGATTTTCCGCGCAGCCCGGGGCTGAAATAAAGCCCCTTTGGCGGCTGTTAATCGGACATGCTCGTCGCAGGCGTGCCGTCAAAATTCGAGAGAACAAGCGCATGATGACCGACCCGATGGTGATGGGCCGCCAGTTGTTAATGTCCCCTCGTAAACTAGGATCAGCAGACTTGGGTATTAAGATCGTTCTACATTCTTTGATTCCATCCGGAATCTTCCCGGCCAGCAGCCACAGATTGAATAATTCAGCTAACTGGGTGCCTTGGGGGTCTAATTTAACGACGTCTCCCAAGGTCAACCCATCCGGGCCCGGGGCGGAGCTCTTATTCGTTTCCGCAATGTTCTTCCTGACCTCCGCAGGGGAGACCATCTTCTTGAATGCAGAATTGTCCGCTTCTCCGGCACTACAGAACGTACCGAGACCAGCGAAGGGGCCGACCTCCTCCCACTTCCTTCTGAACGTGCAATACAGCACATCCATCAGGAGGGGACACTTAATACTCTCGATGTTATCCAAAATGATACCAGCGAGCTTTCTACGATCTATCTCAAAAAGCCGCTGGTATCGCAGGTACTGGCCTCTTCTCAGTGCCCTATTCTTCATCCACCTCTTCTCTACCTTCCTCGGCGCGGGTTTCACTCGGTACTTCTTGCGATGTTTCAATTTCACTGCAGCGGTATGTCCCACCAGCTGCGTCAACCACTCCTCCGATGTTTCATCGACGATGTTCCGAAGGTCTTCCTCCACACCCTCCAAAGCCCTCTCGAATGCGCTCTTCAGACCAGGGGTGAGAGAGGCCCCTCGAACCTTCTCTGCAATAATCCTCCTGTATTCCACCCTAATCAGCTCAATCTTCACTCTCTCAACCGGTACCTCCCCTTCGCACGGACCCGCAGCTTTTCGCGGCGACGCGAATCCTTTGGCACCAGCCGCCAGCTGCCGTCTCTTGTCGCTGATCTGCTTCGCCGATTTTGTAGGCAAATGTTCAGAAATCAGCTTATTAATATTCCGTGCTTCTTTAAACTTCTGTTCTAACTCTCTCAGCAGAGCCGTCTCTTCTTCGGACCAGACGCTCTTATGCATACCCCTCAATCCCTTTCCTCTTCCGCGAGACGCTTCGATCCTTTCCCTGTTCCTAGTTCCTGGGTGAACAAGACGCTTATGTTGGGAAAGGCCGCTTTTGGTCTTGAACTTTCGGTCGCAGTCCTCACAGCTCCACGGGAGGGGGGCCTCCGAGGCCTCTTCATCTTCCCCTTCACCCAGGGTTCCGCGGCACTTCGGGAAGTGGCAGGCAATGCTATGATGTTTCTCATTCAGTCTCCCGCACCGGGAACACTGAAAAGGCACCCGTCGCCGACCGTGGGCCCTCCGCAGATGTTCTGTCAAGGCCGCAATTTTCCCTACCTTGACTCCACAGCATGGACATGCTGGATGTTCATCTGGGATCTTAACAACTGGCGTACCGTCAGTTGCTCCCCCCCCGGAGTCAAGGATAGGGGTCACCATAGCCGGTAGGATTGCTTTACCAGAGGGAGACTCCAGGCCCACTCCTGCCGCCACCTCCCCCCGGGCTTCATCAGCCCGGGGTACCGGGGGCGAAGCGACAGGGGACTCCAGAGCCTCATAAACCTCTGGCAGATCTTTAACGCAATCCAAACTTGGTCTGGGAGTACTCCCATTCCAAGGGTCATAAGCCGAATTGTAAAATGTCAAATTTTGGATCACAGCAGGCCACCCATTTGATGTTAAAGTCACCGGCCTAACGGCCGTGACATCAACAGGAAACTCACCTGTCTGGGTGCCCACTGACACGAAGTTCACAACCCATGGTCTTACTAGGTTGTCCAGCGTGCCTGTGGGGGTTCGGTATACGCCAGAAGAACCAATCCCCCAAGTTCAACTGGTA
>NC_090972.1:1835066-1837566 GCF_040807025.1 Struthio camelus | reverse complement strand
AACGAGTCTTTCGTGGGCCTGATCATAAAACCATGGCATTTCTTCGCTTGCACACGTAGCCCGGATAGGTGACAAAACTCCTCAACCGCTCTGATGTTCTTCTTCATGCCTTCCCACGAGTCACTCAAAAGGACTAGATCGTCCGCGAACGCCAGAGATGACACAGAGCAATCTCCATACTTAAATCCGTTCTTTAAACCCTCCAACCTACATAACAACGGGTCCACTGAGAGGTTGAACAGAAGCGGGGACATTGGATCTCCCTGCTTCACCCCGGTGAGGATCTTAATTCCCTCAGAGGACGCCTCACCCACCTCCAGCCGAGTCACACAGTTGGAATACAAATCGGCGATGATACTGATCACATGATCATCCAAGCCTTTTTGTTCGAGGACTCGAAGGATGTGTTGATGATGGACCGAATCAAAGGCTTTCGCCAAGTCCACAAAGACTACTGCTAACGCCTTATGGTCTCTTTTGGCGTGCTTGATGAGCATCTGGAGGAGCTTCAGATTTTCCGCGCAGCCCGGGGCTGAAATAAAGCCCCTTTGGCGGCTGTTAATCGGACATGCTCGTCGCAGGCGTGCCGTCAAAATTCGAGAGAACAAGCGCATGATGACCGACCCGATGGTGATGGGCCGCCAGTTGTTAATGTCCCCTCGTAAACTAGGATCAGCAGACTTGGGTATTAAAATCGTTCTACATTCTTTGATTCCATCCGGAATCTTCCTGGCCAGCAGCCACAGATTGAATAATTCAGCTAACTGGGTGCCTTGGGGGTCTAATTTAACGACGTCTCCCAAGGTCAACCCATCCGGGCCCGGGGCGGAGCTCTTATTCGTTTCCGCAATGTTCTTCCTGACCTCCGCAGGGGAGACCATCTTCTTGAATGCAGAATTGTCCGCTTCTCCGGCACTACAGAACGTACCGAGACCAGCGAAGGGGCCGACCTCCTCCCACTTCCTTCTGAACGTGCAATACAGCACATCCATCAGGAGGGGACACTTAATACTCTCGATGTTATCCAAAATGATACCAGCGAGCTTTCTACGATCTATCTCAAAAAGCCGCTGGTATCGCAGGTACTGGCCTCTTCTCAGCGCCCTATTCTTCATCCACCTCTTCTCTACCTTCCTCGGCGCGGGTTTCACTCGGTACTTCTTGCGATGTTTCAATTTCACTGCAGCGGTATGTCCCACCAGCTGCGTCAACCACTCCTCCGATGTTTCATCGACGATGTTCCGAAGGTCTTCCTCCACACCCTCCAAAGCCCTCTCGAATGCGCTCTTCAGACCAGGGGTGAGAGAGGCCCCTCGAACCTTCTCTGCAATAATCCTCCTGTATTCCACCCTAATCAGCTCAATCTTCACTCTCTCAACCGGTACCTCCCCTTCGCACGGACCCGCAGCTTTTCGCGGCGACGCGAATCCTTTGGCACCAGCCGCCAGCTGCCGTCTCTTGTCGCTGATCTGCTTCGCCGATTTTGTAGGCAAATGTTCAGAAATCAGCTTATTAATATTCCGTGCTTCTTTAAACTTCTGTTCTAACTCTCTCAGCAGAGCCGTCTCTTCTTCGGACCAGACGCTCTTATGCATACCCCTCAATCCCTTTCCTCTTCCGCGAGACGCTTCGATCCTTTCCCTGTTCCTAGTTCCTGGGTGAACAAGACGCTTATGTTGGGAAAGGCCGCTTTTGGTCTTGAACTTTCGGTCGCAGTCCTCACAGCTCCACGGGAGGGGGGCCTCCGAGGCCTCTTCATCTTCCCCTTCACCCAGGGTTCCGCGGCACTTCGGGAAGTGGCAGGCAATGCTATGATGTTTCTCATTCAGTCTCCCGCACCGGGAACACTGAAAAGGCACCCGTCGCCGACCGTGGGCCCTCTGCAGATGTTCTGTCAAGGCCGCAATTTTCCCTACCTTGACTCCACAGCATGGACATGCTGGATGTTCATCTGGGATCTTAACAACTGGCGTACCGTCAGTTGCTCCCCCCCCGGAGTCAAGGATAGGGGTCACCATAGCCGGTAGGATTGCTTTACCAGAGGGAGACTCCAGGCCCACTCCTGCCGCCACCTCCCCCCGGGCTTCATCAGCCCGGGGTACCGGGGGCGAAGCGACAGGGGACTCCAGAGCCTCATAAACCTCTGGCAGATCTTTAACGCAATCCAAACTTGGTCTGGGAGTACTCCCATTCCAAGGGTCATAAGCCGAATTGTAAAATGTCAAATTTTGGATCACAGCAGGCCACCCATTTGATGTTAAAGTCACCGGCCTAACGGCCGTGACATCAACAGGAAACTCACCTGTCTGGGTGCCCACTGACACGAAGTTCACAACCCATGGTCTTACTAGGTTGTCCAACGTGCCTGTGGGGGTTCGGTATACGCCAGAAGAACCAATCCCCCAAGTTCAACTGGTATGCCTGATAGAAGCCCCTAGGCCAAGGGCTCTGGACTGCGAGTAGGCCAATTACTAGCAGTCGAAAATTTTGATTCACCTCA
>NC_090972.1:1825066-1827566 GCF_040807025.1 Struthio camelus | reverse complement strand
TCAACCGCTCTGATGTTCTTCTTCATGCCTTCCCACGAGTCACTCAAAAGGACTAGATCGTCCGCGAACGCCAAAGATGACACAGAGCAATCTCCATACTTAAATCCGTTCTTTAAACCCTCCAACCTACATAACAACGGGTCCACTGAGAGGTTGAACAGAAGCGGGGACATTGGATCTCCCTGCTTCACCCCGGTGAGGATCTTAATTCCCTCAGAGGACGCCTCACCCACCTCCAGCCGAGTCACACAGTTGGAATACAAATCGGCGATGATACTGATCACATGATCATCCAAGCCTTTTTGTTCGAGGACTCGAAGGATGTGTTGATGATGGACCGAATCAAAGGCTTTCGCCAAGTCCACAAAGACTACTGCTAACGCCTTATGGTCTCTTTTGGCGTGCTTGATGAGCATCTGGAGGAGCTTCAGATTTTCCGCGCAGCCTGGGGCTGAAATAAAGCCCCTTTGGCGGCTGTTAATCGGACATGCTCGTCGCAGGCGTGCCGTCAAAATTCGAGAGAACAAGCGCATGATGACCGACCCGATGGTGATGGGCCGCCAGTTGTTAATGTCCCCTCGTAAACTAGGATCAGCAGACTTGGGTATTAAGATCGTTCTACATTCTTTGATTCCATCCGGAATCTTCCCGGCCAGCAGCCACAGATTGAATAATTCAGCTAACTGGGTGCCTTGGGGGTCTAATTTAACGACGTCTCCCAAGGTCAACCCATCCGGGCCCGGGGCGGAGCTCTTATTCGTTTCCGCAATGTTCTTCCTGACCTCCGCAGGGGAGACCATCTTCTTGAATGCAGAATTGTCCGCTTCTCCGGCACTACAGAACGTACCGAGACCAGCGAAGGGGCCGACCTCCTCCCACTTCCTTCTGAACGTGCAATACAGCACATCCATCAGGAGGGGACACTTAATACTCTCGATGTTATCCAAAATGATACCAGCGAGCTTTCTACGATCTATCTCAAAAAGCCGCTGGTATCGCAGGTACTGGCCTCTTCTCAGCGCCCTATTCTTCATCCACCTCTTCTCTACCTTCCTCGGCGCGGGTTTCACTCGGTACTTCTTGCGATGTTTCAATTTCACTGCAGCGGTATGTCCCACCAGCTGCGTCAACCACTCCTCCGATGTTTCATCGACGATGTTCCGAAGGTCTTCCTCCACACCCTCCAAAGCCCTCTCGAATGCGCTCTTCAGACCAGGGGTGAGAGAGGCCCCTCGAACCTTCTCTGCAATAATCCTCCTGTATTCCACCCTAATCAGCTCAATCTTCACTCTCTCAACCGGTACCTCCCCTTCGCACGGACCCGCAGCTTTTCGCGGCGACGCGAATCCTTTGGCACCAGCCGCCAGCTGCCGTCTCTTGTCGCTGATCTGCTTCGCCGATTTTGTAGGCAAATGTTCAGAAATCAGCTTATTAATATTCCGTGCTTCTTTAAACTTCTGTTCTAACTCTCTCAGCAGAGCCGTCTCTTCTTCGGACCAGACGCTCTTATGCATACCCCTCAATCCCTTTCCTCTTCCGCGAGACGCTTCGATCCTTTCCCTGTTCCTAGTTCCTGGGTGAACAAGACGCTTATGTTGGGAAAGGCCGCTTTTGGTCTTGAACTTTCGGTCGCAGTCCTCACAGCTCCACGGGAGGGGGGCCTCCGAGGCCTCTTCATCTTCCCCTTCACCCAGGGTTCCGCGGCACTTCGGGAAGTGGCAGGCAATGCTATGATGTTTCTCATTCAGTCTCCCGCACCGGGAACACTGAAAAGGCACCCGTCGCCGACCGTGGGCCCTCTGCAGATGTTCTGTCAAGGCCGCAATTTTCCCTACCTTGACTCCACAGCATGGACATGCTGGATGTTCATCTGGGATCTTAACAACTGGCGTACCGTCAGTTGCTCCCCCCCCGGAGTCAAGGATAGGGGTCACCATAGCCGGTAGGATTGCTTTACCAGAGGGAGACTCCAGGCCCACTCCTGCCGCCACCTCCCCCCGGGCTTCATCAGCCCGGGGTACCGGGGGCGAAGCGACAGGGGACTCCAGAGCCTCATAAACCTCTGGCAGATCTTTAACGCAATCCAAACTTGGTCTGGGAGTACTCCCATTCCAAGGGTCATAAGCCGAATTGTAAAATGTCAAATTTTGGATCACAGCAGGCCACCCATTTGATGTTAAAGTCACCGGCCTAACGGCCGTGACATCAACAGGAAACTCACCTGTCTGGGTGCCCACTGACACGAAGTTCACAACCCATGGTCTTACTAGGTTGTCCAACGTGCCTGTGGGGGTTCGGTATACGCCAGAAGAACCAATCCCCCAAGTTCAACTGGTATGCCTGATAGAAGCCCCTAGGCCAAGGGCTCTGGACTGCGAGTAGGCCAATTACTAGCAGTCGAAAATTTTGATTCACCTCAAGAACTATCGAGTGGTCGGTGAAGCCAGTCGATAGGGAGGAAGTAACTATAGCACCGCACACTGGGGCAGAGGCAAACTTG
>NC_090972.1:1790066-1792566 GCF_040807025.1 Struthio camelus | reverse complement strand
CGCGAGTCGCCGCCACGGAGGGGCAGCGAGGGGCCCCCCCTCCGACACACGCGCGCGGCAGCACGGTGCGGTGTCACCGTGGTACCCACCCGCAGACAGCCGCGCGGGGCCGGGGGGCGAGGTCCGCACCTCCCCCGGGCCCGGCTCCCAAACGCTCGCTCGCCCACTCGCACACAGCCCCTCCACCGGCCGCGGCTGGCTCCTCCTCCCCGGCCGCTGACCTCCGCTCTCGCCCCGGCACAGGACGACGGCGCGGCAGCGCGCCTCCCCCCCCCCCTTTCTGCCCCCCCCTCCCCTGTCTCGCCACCGAACGGCGCCGCCCGCGCTTGCCCCACACCACCGCCCCGCGGAGACACCCGCGCGCCGTCGCTGCCGGCCTCAACGCAACGCCGCGGCTGACGCCAGCCGGCGGGTGGAAGTGGCTCGGCACGCACTACGGACGCGCGCGCCGACCCCCCGGCCCCTCCGGCAGCACGCCCGGCTGCCCCCCGGGTCGCATCGGGCCGCCCGAGTCTTTAAACCCCCTCCCGGCTCTCCGACCGAGAACCCTCGGGCCCGCAGCCCGGGGCCCATGGCCATCCCTACCCGGGGGGGCCACTACCGGCGGCCGCGGTGGCCGGAGGCCCGCCTCCTTCCTCCCAGCGCGCCCCCCTCCCCGCCGCCCCCTCCGCCCCCGGCCCAGCCGACTCGCAGCGCGGCCTTCACGGCACGGCGTGGGGCGGCTGGAGCGGTTGGGGGGGGGGGGGAAGGGAGGGGAGGAGGAAGCGTGGAAGGCCGGCAGGGAACGGCCGGTGCGGCCTGGCCCAGCAGGGAGCGGCGCGCCAGCCGCGCCACCTGCCTCAGGGACCGGGGTGTGGGTCCCCGCGGAGCCCCGGCGTCGGAGCCCGGCCGCCGCTGGGAGCGGCGCCACCCGCTGCCCGCGCGCCCGCGACCCGCCAGCCGCACGCTTCCGAGCTCCTTCGCTCGCCTCACCGGCCTCCAGCTCCGCCGCCCCGGAGACGGCACCCAACACCCGCCTGCACACACGCAGCCTCCCGAGCGACGCCACGCACTCGCCCGTCCCTTCCGCGGGCAGACGCCTGGCGGCAGGCAGACGGGCGAGGCGGGACGGACGGGGAACGGCGCCCGCTCTCCCCACCTCCACGCGGAGACCGGGAGGGGCCGCCCCCGCCCGCCCGCCCGCCGCCCGCCTGCCGCCCAGCGAAGCCGGGTCGGGCAGAGCGAGGCAGGCGCGCCGGATGGCGGAGTGCCGGGGCAGGGCGGGGGGGAGGGAAGGAAGGGTGCCGCCGACGGCCACGGCGGGAGACTGAGAGCACCGGCCAGGGAGGAGAAGGGATGCACTGGGGCTCGGCGTCCGCACCACCCGCGGTGGGGGCTCGCCGTCCCGGCGGCGAGCACGCGCTCGCGCCGGGGTCGCGCGTTCGAGGCAGGCCGGCGCAAGCCGACCGTGCGGCGTCTCTCCGCCGAGACCAGACCGCGGAGAGAGGGGGCAGGGTATGTGCACGGGCCGCGCCGGCGGGCATGGGGGGGTGCGGCGCCCGCGCGCGCCGACCCCCCGGCCCCTCCGGCAGCACGCCCGGCTGCCCCCCGGGTCGCATCGGGCCGCCCGAGTCTTTAAACCCCCGCCCGGCTCTCCGACCGAGAACCCTCGGGCCCGGAGCCCGGGGCCCATGGCCATCCCTACCCGGGGGGGCCGCTACCGGCGGCCGCGGTGGCCGGAGGCCCTCCTCCTTCCTCCCAGCGCGCCCCCCCCCCCCCCCGCCGCCCCCTCCGCCCCCGGCCCGGCCGACTTGCAGCGCGGCCTTCCCGGCACGGCGTGGGGCGGCTGGAGCGGTTGGGGGGGGGGGGAAGGGAGGGGAGGAGGAAGCGTGGAAGGCCGGCAGGGCACGGCCGGTGCGGCACGCGCAGCGCAGCGCCCGGGAGGAGCACGCTGGCACACGGGACCACACGGGTGGGTCACCGAGGGGAGGCAGGAGAAGCGCGGACGCTAGGTACCTGGCCCT
This sequence comes from Struthio camelus, assembly GCF_040807025.1. Taxonomy (NCBI): domain Eukaryota; kingdom Metazoa; phylum Chordata; class Aves; order Struthioniformes; family Struthionidae; genus Struthio; species Struthio camelus. The sequence goes on along the minus strand of NC_090972.1, from coordinate 1,790,563 downwards.
GGGGTGAGGGAAACGACCTGAAATCCCCGCGGGGGTGCCTCCCCCGCCGCCGCCCGCCGCCGGGCCACCGCCGCCTCGCGGCGACGGCGGCAGCCTCAGCGGCAGCGACGAGGCGGGGCGCGGAGGGGAACCCGGCACCCGCCAGCCGGCTCCAGCGCCCCTCGGCGGAGCGTCCACCCGCGGGGTGCGCCCGACACCCACCGCCACGACCTCGTCCTCCTCCCGGGGCCCGGGGTTTCCCTCAGTAACCCGGCGCCGGGTGGCAGCTGCGCCCGGGAGGAGAGCCGTGGTTTGGGCCGCCCGCTCGGGCACGACACGTCGCCTCGCGTGGCCTCGCGCGACGCCCCCGCTTGGGGTCCGCCGCGGCGCCCGCCCCGCGCGCCGTCCCGGAACGCCTGTCCGCACCGCCTCTGCTAGACGGGCTGCTCCGCCGCAGCCCGCCCCGGGTCCGCCCCCCACAGCTTAGGAGTGGGGACCCGTGGGACCCATCCCAACCC
>NC_090972.1:1725066-1780066 GCF_040807025.1 Struthio camelus | reverse complement strand
GAAGACTACTGCTAACGCCTTATGGTCTCTTTTGGCGTGCTTGATGAGCATCTGGAGGAGCTTCAGATTTTCCGCGCAGCCTGGGGCTGAAATAAAGCCCCTTTGGCGGCTGTTAATCGGACATGCTCATCGCAGGCGTGCCGTCAAAATTCGAGAGAACAAGCGCATGATGACCGACCCGATGGTGATGGGCCGCCAGTTGTTAATGTCCCCTCGTAGACTAGGATCAGCAGACTTGGGTATTAAGATCGTTCTACATTCTTTGATTCCATCTGGAATCTTCCCGGCCAGCAGCCACAGATTGAATAATTCAGCTAACTGGGTGCCTTGGGGGTCTAATTTGACGACATCTCCCAAGGTCAACCCATCCGGGCCCGGGGCGGAGCTCTTATTCATTTCCGCAATGTTCTTCCTGACCTCCGCGGGGGAGATCATCCTCTTGAATGCAGAATTGTCCGCTTCTCCGGCACTACAGAACGTACCGAGACCAGCAAAGGGGCCGACCTCCTCCCACTTCCTTCTGAACGTGCAATACAGCACATCCATCAGGAGGGGACACTTAATACTCTCGATGTTATCCAAAATGATACCAGCGAGCTTTCTACGATCTATCTCAAAAAGCCGCTGGTATCGCAGGTACTGGCCTCTTCTCAGCGCCCTATTCTTCATCCATCTCCTCTCCACCTTCCTCGGCGCGGGTTTCACTCGGTACTTCTTATGATGTTTTAATTTCACTGCAGCGGTATGTCCCACCAGCTGCGTCAACCACTCCTCCGATGTTTCATCGACGATGTTCCGAAGGTCTTCCTCCACACCCTCCAAAGCCCTCTCGAATGCACTCTTCAAACCAGGGGTGAGAGAGGCCCCTCGGACCTTCTCTGCGATAATCTTCCTGTATTCCACCCTAATCAGCTCAATCTTCACTCTCTCAACCGGGACATCCCCTTCGCACGGACCCGCAGCTTTTCGCGGCGACGCGAATCCTTTGGCACCAGCCGCCAGCTGCCGTCTCTTATCACTGATCTGCTTCGCCGATTTTGTAGGCAAATGTTCAGAAATCAGCTTATTAATATTCCGTGCTTCTTTAAACTTCTGTTCTAACTCTCTCAGCAGAGCCGTCTCTTCTTCGGACCAGACGCTCTTATGCATACCCCTCAATCCCTTTCCTCTTCCGCGAGACGCCTCGATCCTTTCCCTGTTCCTAGTTCCTGGGTGAACAAGACGCTTATGTTGGGAAAGGCCGCTTTTGGTCTTGAACTTTCGGTCGCAGTCCTCACAGCTCCACGGGAGGGGGGCCTCCGAGGCCTCTTCATCTTCCCCTTCACCCAGGGTTCCGCGGCACTTCGGGAAGTGGCAGGCAATGCTATGATGTTTCTCATTCAGTCTCCCACACCTGGAACACTGAAAAAGCACCCGTCGCCGACCGTGGGCCCTCCGCAGATGTTCTGTCAAGGCCGCAATTTTCCCTATCCTGACTCCACAGCATGGACATGCTGGATGTTCATCTGGGATCTTAACAACTGGCGTGCCGTCAGTTGCTCCCCCCCCGGAGTCAAGGATAGGGGTCACCATAGCCGGTAGGATTGCTTTACCAGAGGGAGACTCCAGGCCCACTCCTGCCGCCACCTCCCCCCGGGCTTCATCAGCCCGGGGTACCGGGGGCAAAGCGACAGGGGACTCCAGAGCCTCATAAACCTCTGGCAGATCTTTAACACAATCCAAACTTGGTCTGGGAATACTCCCATCCCAAGAGTCATAAGCCGAATTGTAAAATGTCAAATTTTGGATCACAGCAGGCCACCCATTTGATGTTAAAGTCACCGGCCTAATGGCCGTGACATCGACAGGGAACTCACCTGTCTGGGTGCCTACTGATACGAAATTCACAACCCATGGTCTTACTAGGTTGTCAAACATGTCTGTGGGGGTTCGATATACGCCAAAAGAACCAATCCCCCAAGTTCAACTGGTATGCCTGATAGAAGCCCCTAGGCCAAGGGCTCTGGACTGCGGGTAAGCCAATTACTAGCAGTCGAAAATTTGATTCACCTCAAGAACTATCGAGTGGTCGGTGAAGCCAGTCGATAGGGAGGAAGTAACTATAGCACCGCACACTGGGGCAGAGGCAAACTTGGTTACCCGCGAATGGGCATCCAGCGGGACCACGAGGAGGTGTTGCCTCCGCAGCTCAGCCCAGTTAGTAACTATGGTCCCGTCTTAAGAGAGTCATAGTTACTCCCGAGTTACTCTCGGCCCTCCTGGGCTACCCCTCGCCCTTCACTTGAGCACCTCCCCAGGCCAGCCTGCTGCTTCCTCACCAAGCAGCTTCCTGCAGCACAACTGACCTCACCACCTACAGCCCAGCCCTCACACCTTCACCTCCAGCTCCCTCTCCCCTGCCCTTCCCCTTCCCTCTCACCTCCCTGTGTGCTTTCTCTCCAGCACCCCACACACCCTGCCCTTCCTCTGCCTCCCCAGCCCCAAACGCCTTCCAGCTAGTCTTACAAGGCAGCTGGACGGTTAGGGGCTGTCAGGGAGCAGCTTAGGCCTTAGGCTTCAGGCATCCGTGCAGGGTTTGGGGCTTTCACAGAATCCCAGAATGCTTGAGGTTGGAAGGGACCTCTGGAGAACATCTAGTCCAACCCCGCTGCTCAAGCAGGGCCAGCTAGAGCGCCTTGCCCCACTTTGCGTCCAGATGCCTTTTGAACATCTCCAAGGATGGAGACTCCACCGTCGCTCTGGGCAACCTCTTCCAGTGCTGTCCCGGCCCATAGCAGAGGAGCGCCCACACCAATTGAAGGGCATTGTGGGAAAACTGATTATTCTCCTCGGGACTTACCAAATATAAAAGAATTGGGTTCGTTTAGGCGGTATAGGGTTACACTACTCAGATCAATGGATTTACAGATAATCTAACTTTACTAATTTCAGTTAAACAATCAATACAAACATACAGTAACTATACAATGGTAAACAGTCAAGACAAACATATATTAACTATATACAATGGTATTTAGTGGGAGCTTCCAGGAAAAATAACAACAAAGCAAATAAGGTTTCACAGCAAATAAAATTATGAATGATATTGACGTGCCTTTATAAAAAAAGAGAAGGGGTGTGGGGGCTGCGGGGGTGGGGGGCATTGCCCTGATCAGGCCCTGCTGGACAGGCGTGCCAATCCCCGGGAACAAAGCCCGTAGAAGTGATCTAGCCACACTGGGTGGGTAGGTGGGTGGGTGGGTATGCTGATCCTCGGTATAAAACCGTGTTCAGGTACAACCCGTATTTGCGATCCGGCCACACCAATGAGGTATGCCGACCCCCGGGAACAAAGCCTGTAGTGGTTAACTTACAACACCTCGTGCAGCTGCTCAGGAGTGGTGGACTCCGGCGGGCTTGTCCTGGTCCGGCGTCCCCTACCAGGAGGGAGTGGGCGGGGGAGCACTGAAGGAGCACTCGTCTTCCTACCCGGTGCTTTTGCTCCCAATGACGGCTGTCCCGCAGCCATGCTCCTTCTCGGTTCTTCTCTTCTTTCTTCGGTTACCACCACCAACTCCGGCAGCCCCCAGAAGCTCCCCTGTGGCGCCAGCAGCCACCTTTTATACCAAGGGCCAATTGTGGGCGTGGTCATGCCAAGCCTGGTTTCCGCCTCTCTTCTGGAAAGCTCCTGGTGATGGACAGCCAGGGACCCTAGTAACATGTGACCTCTCCTCACCAATGAGTTTAAACGGACACTGGCGGGAATCCCAACCAGGGCTGGGCAGTCTGATGGAGGTCAAATAAAGGTGAACTGCAAACCCCAACAAGTGCTCAGTAACTCTCACAGTAAAGAAACTTTTCCTCATGTTCAAAGAGAACTTCCTGTGTTTCATTTTGCGCCCGCTGTCTCTCATCCTATTGCTGGGCACCACGGAGAAGAGGCTGGCCTCATCCTCTTGACACCCTCTCTTCAGGTATTTATGCACAGTGTCCAGATCCCCCTTGAGTCTTCTCTCTTCCAGGCTCAACAGGCCCAGCTGCCTCAGCCTTTCTTCAGAGGAGAGAGGCTCCAGTCCCTTCACCATCTTAATAGCCCTCCGCTGGACTCACTCCAGTTGCTCCATGTCTCTCCTGTACTGGGGAGCCCAGAACTGGGCACAGTACTCCCAAGTGAGGCCTCCCCAGGGCTGAGGAGAGGGGCAGGAGCACCTCCCTCCACCTGCTGGCAACACTCTGCCTAATGCACCCCAGGATCCCATTGGCCTTCTTGGCCACAAGGCCACATTGCTGCCTCTTGGTCAACTTGTTGTCCACCAGCACTCCCAGGTCCTTCTCGGCAGAGCTGCTTTCCAGCAGGTCAGCCCCCAGCCTGTACTGGTGCATGGGGTTATTCCTGCCTAGGTGCAGGACCCTGCCCTTGCCTTTGTTGGATTTCAGGAGGTTCCTCTCTGCCCATCTCTCCAGCCTGTCCAGGTCCCTCTGAATGGTAGCACAGCCCTCTGATGTGTCAGCCACTCCTCCCAGTTTAGTATCATCAGCAAACTTGCTGAGGGTGTACTCTAGCCCTTCATGCAGGCCATTGATGAGTACGTTGAACAGGATTGGCCCCAGTATGGATCCATGGGGGACACCGCTAGTTACGGGCCGCCAACTTGCCACTGATCACAACCCTCTGAGCTCTGCCATTCAGCCAGTTCTCCATCCACCTCACTGTCCACTCACCTAGCCCGCACTTCCTGAGCTTGCCTATGAGGATGTGATGGGAGACTGTGGCAAAAGCCTTCCTGACAACATCCGCTGCTCTCCCCTCCTCTACCTGGCCAGTCATCCCATCGTAGATGGCTATCAGGTTGGTTAAGCATGATTTCCCCTTCATGTATCCATGCTTTTTGAATCCATCTGTGTCGAGGGCACTTTCAGGGGAGCCTGCAGCAGCAAGTGCAGCACCTTTCCAGGAGGCCTGCACCAGTGGGTGCAGCATGCAGTGCACTTTGAGGGGAGCCTGCAGGAGCAGGCTCAGCCCCCGAGGAGAGAAGGGAAATGCTCTGGCTGAAAGGCCAGTTTCCTCTGGGCTCCTGTGCTGGGCAATGGCATTGTCTCGCTCTCCATGCAGCAGCTGGTAATGTTGGGTGTTCTCCAGGGGAGAACTGCAGCCCCAGGAGGCGGGAGTGCGCATTCATTAAGAACTGCTATGTGCTCACCCCGTGCTAGACATCGGGAGTTGGTTGCAATGGGCATAAGTAAGAATCGACCTGCCTGAGGCATCCTGACAATACCCTCAGCAACTCTCAGCAGTGGATGTGTGCTGAACTCAAGACACAGCGCCTTTTGCTAAGCAATAACTGGGCTCCAACAGGCACTTGTAGGTCTTTCTTCCTTGCTGGAAGTGGGCCCCAAAAGTTTCTGCAGCAAGAGTGGCCCTGCCCTTCTGTGCTCCTTTCCACCCCGTCGCAGCCCACCACCTCTCCCTGCACCAGGACAGGGCCCTGAGGTGTGTGCTGTGACTCGGTGCGGACAGTGGTGTGATGGGCCAGCAGCAGCAGTGTGTTTAAGAGGTAGCGCTGCCCAACCCTCGGTGAGAGCCATCTGTCCTTATCTTGACTCGTCTGAAACGCACAGCTGTGGTGCACAGCTCTTCTCCTGAGCGAGGTGCCAAACGCAGGCCAGGGGCTCGCTCCCTGCAAGGGCCCTTTTCTCTCTGCTGGGACAGGTACAAATGTCTGTGCTGCAGCGAGAGGAGACGAAACCATGCGTGTTACCAAGAAGCCATGGCTGAGCACACAGCAACCCCTGCCAGGTGCCTGTCTGGGGCTACGAGCCACTTCTGGAGAGGAGGCGGAAGGTGAAGCAAGACCTTGCGCTCCGTAGGAAGGCTGTCTCCATGTGCGTGTTGGAGGTGGAGGAGCCGCTGCTGAGCAGATTGCGGACTTTTGGGTCTCTGTTCTCCAGGCTTGAGAACATCACCTGGGCTGCAGACAAGGGGGCTGTTGCATCGACTCACCGCTAGCTCCCCCTCCAAGCTCTCAAGGCCTTGGGCATGGAGGGGTGGGGGAGGACCATCTTCTGAGATGGCTGTGTCTCCAGGGTAGGCCCCTACACTGAGCAGGTCACCCAGGCCTGCCTGGAGTGGAGCCTTCAGCAGAGATTTTGCCAGACTGCACAAGGAGGTCAGTGTGGTTGGTGGGAAGGGCACACGTGTCCTTGGTGAGGGGAATGTTGCTCTCAGCTCTGCTGGCAGCAAGGACTAGGTCCCTGCTGGCTCTAAGGGAGCTCTGGAGGATTCCCTCCGGGATCAATGCCAAGGCCATGGAAAAAGGCGTTCATCTCCCTCTCTTTGATGCCTCCAGCTCTGAGACAGTCCCTCGGGCTCCTTTGATAGTGTGAAGAGCTCATCAAGACCAGCAGAGTTGGAGGGGCGCTCCTCCACCAGAGCAGCTCTCAGAGACATCTTTCATGTCATGTGACACTGCAGCCTTCCTCTCCCAGCCTGTTAGGTGAGGAATAAAAGCCCTTTTTTGCTTTGTGCCTTAACCTGCCTTTCCCTCCATTTCCCCCAGAGCCAGCCTTCCTTTGGGAGTCCTCAGGCTTTGCGGGGTTGAGTGAAAAACCACGCTGTGAGACAACTTGGCCTCCCTGCGGGCAGACCCAGCACCCTCCCTTGCTCCTGCTGCTGCTGCTTGGGATGCCTCATCTGTGCCAGGGCCCCTCCAGGCCAACTTGGCCTGAGTGGTCTTGGCTTCCAGATCTCTCTGAGTGTCCTGAGAGCTTCTTCCTTCAGGGACCCCCTGCAGGCATCTTTGTTGTCCTCCTCTGAGCTGAGGTGGGCAGGGGAGATGGGTCACTTTGGGGGTGGTTTGCCCAGAACTATCTTGCCTGCTGAAGCTGAGTTGGGCGCACACACTGCTGGCACGGACAGTCAGAGAGTCCGTGCAAGGTTTGCCAAGGTTTGCCATTGCTGGCACATGCTGCTGCTTTTGGCTTCCATGCCTGGCCTTCTGCTTTTCCAGCCACCGGAGGAAAGGGGTTCAACATGCACATGGAGCAGTTCTGGACAGCCAGGACTTGGGAAGGGGAGTCAATTCTCCCAAGGACTCTTGTCCCGTGTCCCCAGAGCTCTCCAGACTGGCTAATGCCAGGTAGCAGTAAGGTGGGACACTGGAGCAGGCCAGTTGCTGGGATGCTCTTGGCTGTCCTGAGTTGCCCTTGACGGAGACGGAGACTGAGGGTGTGCAGTAGGATGAGCTTGTCTCAGAGGAGGCTTTGCATTTCCCTCTGCATTCAGGCAGCACCATATGAGCCATGCCTTGGCAGGGAAGCCAGGGAAGCTGGATCTTGGTGAGAAGGTCCTGAGATATGGTGTTCTCGCCTCCTACTGGTGCACGTGCTAAGACAATCTTTGCCAAGCTCTCAGGACGTCATATACCTGGCAGAGCACCAGCTCGCTAGGTACAGTCCCAGAGAGCTTGATCAGCTCTTCACACCGACCCTGGAGAAATCTGTGCCAAGACCCTCTGACTAGAAGCTTCGGGAGTGCACTGAAGATCTGCTTTGGAGCGGGTGCCGTGGGCTCTCTGGGTTGTCAGTGCAGGGTGCATTGTAGCACAAGACCCAGCACATCCTGGAAGTGGGCATCCATGCCTGGGAGATGAATTGTGCCTGGACTCCATGGTCTAGCTCTTCCCTGGCTACCTAAGGAGTCCAGTGAAGCAGCTCCGGTGGAGATACTTGCACTGAGGACTTGTGGAGTTAGGTGAACGGAATCCTAGCCCTACACATAGAGTAGGAAACCAAAAGGCCGCGATCTACCTGCCCACCCATGGGTTTTCACTGGAGACCTGGCTTGCCCAGAGCATGACCCTTGAAAGGCTGTGAGAACCTCCCCCTCCTCCCACCACCACCACCTTCTTATTTTGGGGTCGTTGTTGTACTGTTCAGGGGTTGCCTTAATCTACAACATGACACGATCTCAGGCCCAAGGAGAGGCCCTGCGGTACCCCAAAGAGCCCTTTGCTTTGTGTGAAGGGGCATTGGGGTGATGGCCAGGAGCTTGCTGGGAGTGGTGGGGGTGCGGTGCCACCTCCTGGCTGGGCTCTTTGAGCATGGTCCTGAGCTCTGCTCTGCAAGGAGAGCAGACTTGCCCATGGGGCACACAAGGAAGATGCTGTGGTGCCAGGGAAACCTGGGGGAGATCTGCTGAAGCCAGGGCCCGTGGGGTGCTGACCTGCTGTTTGGCTATGCAGCGAGCTGCTTGTTTTGCTAACGGTCCCGTGGGGGATGCCTGGCCTCTGGAGACCTTGAGGAGGGAGCCTCATCTCACAGCTCCCCATGGACTCTTCCTCCAAGCCCTGGTGTCAGTCCCGTGGGGGGCCGGGCCAGGGGCAGGACTCTGGTGCCTCCTTGTACTTCGGCATCAGGCTGCTTGCAAGGGGGAGGCAGCATCAGATATGCAGCCCCTGCTGCTGGCCGGGCACCTGCACTCCAGTCTTTGGAGGCACGGGTGTAAAAGCAGGCAGCATCTGGCCTCGGATAACAGGGCTCAGTCTAGTGCTCCAGGTGGGGGCTGAAAGCTATTGAAACCCTTCTGTATGAGCCATGCCTGTGGGCAGGTCGGAGCTGGGGAGCAAAGGGCTCATCACGGGGCTGATGCAGCTGGGGGTGGTGGGTCCATCCTTCCTGGAAGAGCAAGTGCTCACCACTTCATCAGCGCTGTCTTTTCCTTCTGAAGCCTGGAGGGCAGAAGCAGTAGCAGGAAACGCAGGCAGAGTTTTAAAGGTATTTTTCTCACCCTTTGGCTCCCTCTTATCTGATCGGGGATTGTACGGGCTTGTGGCTGACGACTGCCATTAAAAAGTCAAGCAGTACAAACTCTTTCCAGCTCATGGGCAGAGCCGGGAAGTTGATAATGTTGTATGTCAGGTGAGGTCCTGTGGCAAAGCGTGACCTTTTTTTTTAAGGTGAGATGCGTGGGCCAGAGCTTGCTCTGAGAGCAGCCAGGCTTAGAGTCTCATTGCTCGCAGGGAGATGAAGACCACCCCTTATGTGTGGTCCCTGTAGGACAGTGGCACGGGGCAAGGCAGAGCAGGGAAGGAATTCCTACAGTGCCAGGACAATGACCTCAAAATGCATCTCCCCTGATTTACACCACCTTCCCTGTCCATAGACATCCCCCCACAGGAGGTCACGCGGGGCCCCTCTTTGACAGTGAAGGGGACAGGCACTTGTGGAGTGTGAGCCACCTCCTCCAAAGGTAAATGACTGATGGGATCAGAGGAATCACTGTGAGAAATGCCTCTTCCCCTCTAGAAGGAGAAGAAGAGACACCGCTCAGGCAGAGACATGTAAACGGTGGACATCCAGAATCAGGGGAGATGATTTTCCCCCCTCACCCAGAATAAATAGTGCCACCACCCACATCCTCTCCAGAAAGCCTCTTCAGCAGCTATGGTGGCTGCAGACCCGAGGCGGCAGCAAAGTGCTGAAACGTGATATTGCTCTATCAAGAAGAGCAATGCTGGAGAAGTGAACATCATTTTTTGCAATATTTCCCTGGGGAGGTAAAAGGCAGGAACTTGTGTCTGATGTAGATGCTGTTTTCTCTGCGGAAAGCCGATCTGACGGTGCTGTTAGAATGTCGTTGTTGTCATGCTCTTTTCAGACAAAGCACAAATGCGAAGGGGGAATCAAACCATCCCGGCAGGGCTCGTTTAGATTGGATTTTCCCGCTTTCCTGAGCCCCGGGTCGTGCTGTTCGTGCTGTTTCTCCTCATGTACCTAGTGACCCTGGCTGGAAATACTGTGATAATGGTTGTTATCAGGGTGGACCGGAGCCTGCACGTGCCCATGTATGTTTTCCTAGGTGCTTTGTCCTTCTCACAAATCTGCTACTGCTACACCTTCTCCATCACCCCGAAGATGCTGTCTGGGTTAGTGCTGGGGAGCAGAGCCATTTCTTTCCTCGGGTGTGTTGCACAGATGCATTTCTCCTTCATGTTTGGCTTCATGCACTCTTTCCTCCTGGCGGCGATGGGCTATGATCGCTACATGGCCATCTGTCACCCCTTGCGCTACAATACTGTCATGACTCCCCGAGTCTGCACTCGGCTGGTGGTCCCCTCGTGGGCAGGGAGGGTTTTCCTGGGGCTGCTGGTGACCGGCGCTGTGTTCCAGTTCCCCTTCTGCCAGTCCCACCGCATCGACCATTTCTTCTGCCACCTGTCCCCCATCCTCCAGCTGGCTTGTGTTGGTGACGATGCAGTTGGCACCGTGCTCAATGCCCTTTGCATTGCCACCCTGCTGTGCTGCTCTCTCTTCATCCTGCTCACCTACGCCTTCATGCTGGGCCGGATCCTGCAGGTGCCGTCAGCGGAGGGGAGGCGCAAAGCTTTCTCCACCTGTGCCTCCCGTGTCACCGTGGTGGTGGTGCACTACAGCGGTGCCTCCGTTGTCTACTTGAAACATGGATCACCCAGCGCTGCGGGAGCTGGTGCTCTGATCGACATGGCTTACACCGTCTTCACGCCCTTCTTGAGCCCCATCATTTTTAGTCGGAGGAACAGAGACTTAACAAATGCCTTCTGGAAATCTCTGAGGAAAAGCTTTGTCATCAGGAATGCAAATGTTTGCCCAGGATGGAGCTTCAGTGGCAGGAGTGGCTATTGCTAAGCTTCGTTCTCTTTTTCTTTTTCTTTTTCTTTTTCTTTTTCTTTTTCTTTTTCTTTTTCTTTTTCTTTTTCTTTTTCTTTTTCTTTTTCTTTTTCTTTTTCTTTTTCTTTTTCTTTTTCTTTTTCTTTTTCTGCCTGTGGTGGTTCCTTGCTGCTTCCCAAACAACACCTATTTTCTTTCCAGGCAAAGGAGTCGTGCACGTGGCTCTCGTGCCTTTCGTAACCCTTGCTGGGGTTTGCAGGCCTCGCCGTGAGACCTGGCTGAAGCGTTTTGGTTTAACTGGTCACACCCTAAGTTCAGCATCACGCAGAGGCAGGAGCTGCAGCTCTCAACCCTCCCAGGGGCTCCTGTGCCCTGAAGGCGGAAAAAAATCACAAGAAGATCTCCGGAAGGTTGTGTGGCAGCTCCTGTCTCCCCATTTTACCCCGTACGTGCACGGGAACCCTCAGCCAGCCAGACCTCAAAAGGCGGCTGCTTTTCCCACAGTGTGCAATCACACTCAAGTCATTGCCGCAGGGTGTAAAAATGGCTGGAAAGGGCTAAAAAGAAGCACTCTAGAGCAAGAATGCTGGGAGGCAGAATGAGCCATGAAGTGCCAAAGGGGTTGGATTTGGAAACAGCCTTCCCACAGGAAGGAGTGAGGGAGAAGCCTCTCCGGTGCAAGGTGGAGGTTACTGGAGGAGGCTGGTCACACGCTTGTGTGCCACACCAGAGGGTTTAATTTGGGGCAAGAGCTCATCCCTTCTAATCTCCTGTCCTAAAGCACCCTACCAGGTAGGCATGGGTGGCCTGGAAGAAATAGCACATTTCCTACATCCAGCCTCCTGGCTGGTATCAACCACTGTCGGTGGCAGGTCCCTAAAGAGACTAAAGAAATCATGGCTCTCCTCTGCCACTGCTGAGCCCTGCTAGGGAGCAGCTGCCCCCAGCAGAGGGACCAGAGTAGGTTTCTCCTTGTGCTAGAGAGGTATGGGGAGGCTGGCCTTACTGTCACTACCTACATGGGTTTTTAAGTGGGAAATACTTCCCATGCCAGCAATAGCTACTACTAAAAAGTTACCAAAAAAAAAAACAAACCCAAAAAGGACTCTGAAAGGACTCTAGGTATTGGGGCAACATAGAATAGTCAGTAAAGGAAGTTTATTGCATTGAAGAAGTTTTTCCTCATGTTCAGATGGAACCGCCTGTGTTTCAGTTTGTGCCCGTTGCCTCTTGTCCTGTTGCTGGGCACCACGGAGAGGAGTGTGGCCCCATCCTCTCGACACCCTCCCTTCAGATACTTGTAGACATTGATGAGATCACCTCTCAGTCTTCTCTTCTCCAGGCTCAAGAGGCCCAGCTCTCTCAGCCTTTCTTCAGAGGAGAGAGGCTCCAGTCCCCTCATCATCTTTGTAGCCCTCCGCTGGACTCTCTCCAGTTGCTCCATGTCTCTCTTGTACTGGGGAGCCCAGAACTGGACACAGTACTCCAGGTGAGGCCTCCCCAGGGCTGAGGAGAGGGGCAGGAGCACCTCCCTCCACCTGCTGGCAACACTCTGCCTAATGCATCCTCAGGATCCCATTGGCCTTCTTGGCCACAAGGCCACATTGCTGGCTCATGGTCAACTTGTTGTCCACCAGCACTCCAAGGTCCTTCTTGGCAGAGCTACTTTCCAACAGGTCAGCCCCCAGCCTGTACTGCTGCATGGGATTATTCCTGCCTAGGTGCAGGACCCTGCCCTTGCCTTTGTTGAATTTCATAAAGGTCCTCTCTGCCCATCTCTCCAGCCTGTCCAGGTCCCTCTGAATGGCAGTACAGTCCTCTGATGTGTTAGCCACTCCTCCCAGTTTAGTATCATCAGCAAACTTGCTGAGGGTGCACTCTGTCCCTTCCTCCAGGTCCTTGAGGAATACATTGAACAAGACTGGACCCAGGACTGACCCCTGGGGGACACCGCTAGCTACAGGCCTCCAACTAGACTCTGCACCACTGACCACAACCCTCTGAGCTCTGCCATCCAGCCAGTTCTCCATCCTCATCTCAATCACCTCACTGTCCACTCATCCAGCCCACACTTCCTGAGTTTACCTAGGAGGATGTGATGGGAGACAGTGTCTCCCAAGTGGCCTGTCCCTATATTCCTCCCAAGTGGCCTGTCCCCTTTCCCACATTCTGTAGACTTCCTTCTGCTGTTGGAGTTTTGTCAGGAGCTCCTTGCTCATCCATGCAGGTCTCCTGCTCACTTTGCTGGACTTCTTACTCAGAGGGATGCACCTGTCTTGAGCCTGGAGGAGGTGATGCTTGAATATTAAGCAGCTCTCCTGGACCCCCCTTCCTTCTAGGACCCTACCGCAAGAGATTCCCCTAAGTAGGTCCCTCAAGAGGCCAAAGTTAGCTCTCCTCAAGTCCAGGGTTGTGATCTTACTTATTGCCTTGCTTCCTCCTGGTAGGATCCTGAACTCCACCATCTCCTGATCACTGTGGGTCTGTGGTATCACTTCTTTGTCTGGACTTGTCAGTCAGGGCTTCTTAGAGGGTGTGCCCCCAGGCTGCAGCAACCCCACAGTGTGGTGGTGCAGATGTTTGTTAACTCCCGGGGATCAGCACAGAGCAGACGCCTCTTCTACGGGCTGCACCATCCGGAGTCCCACGCTTGCCTGTGTGGTGCCTGTCACAACCCCCACCACAGTCACTGCAGGAGATGGGAGCATGCTTGCACTTCCCTGTGGGAGGCTGTTACTTGGAGGGTGAGGGTCAGAGCCAGCCCTGGTGGCCTCATGGAACTGTTCCCCAGCTACAGCACCGCACAGGGCTGCCCCTAGAAAGGCCCGTGTTCCTGGTGCGGTGCTGCACCACACCAGCAGTTGTCTGGGTTGCATGGCTGCCATGACGGCGTCTGAAGGGAGCTGTCTGCGGTGACCTCCTGTTGTGCAGTGACCAAGCAATGGAACTGCACAAGAGTGGTGCCAAGTACAGCAGCCCTGCAGCATAGTGGTGCCCTCAGCACAGCACAGCCTCAGCACCAAGGTCCCTGCCTCACTGCAGCTGCCACCAGAGCCACAGCCTGCACCAGGAACTGAAATGGGCATTCATCAGAGCCCCCTTCCTAGTCGACCCAGACCCCAGCCTTGAGCTCCACCCCTCCTTTCCTGATGAGGTGCTCCACCCTGCCTGGTGATGGGGCAAGGGCAGCTACTGGCTGCCACAATCACTGCTGGGACTCACTAATTACATGATGAGACATGTGGCTGTTAATTGACCCCCCCCCCCCAAAAGCAACACCTTCTTCACAATGGGATTGGAAGGCTGCCCATCCATCCAAGACAAACCTAGTGGATGACATCATTCGGAGACGAGTTAGCTTGTCCCCCTGCCTCCTGGGGGAAATTGGCTGGACCTTCAGGCCCAAAGTGTGAGGACTGGCATGCACAGTCCTGGGCAGGAAGTGTTTTGGGGGGCACTAGCTTCTGTGCATGATGCAGAAATAGGCTTAGAATGGTGTAGGCCAGATGCATAGAAAATGCCAATAACAAAATGAAACAGTAAAGAAATTAAGGAAAAGAAATGAAGCAAATGGGATAGTTTATTATAGTTTTCTTTTTTATGTGTGTGTGTGTTCTCATGGGCCTCCTTTTGTTTTGTTTTACTATATTGGACTGTGGGGAGTTGTAATGTTTTTGTTTGTAAGGGAAACCAATTTTCAAAATTGGGGTGAGATTCAGTTACAGAAACACAGACCTCTTGGTGCCACTACAGACAGCCTGCTGTACCCTCTGTCAGCCTCCACCTTCAGCTCCACAGGGGCTCTGGCCTCCCCTACCTCCTGTGCAATAGCTGCCAGCGCCAGGGAAATACCTCAGAAGCACTGGGGCCTCTAAAAGTGGCACCTAATGCTTATGTTTGGGAAACTGAGTTCTGACTGGAAAGTTGGAGAATGTTCTTCAGCATCTGGGGGGGAAAAAAAGGTTACCAGCTGAAATCATTGACCATTTTAAATAAAATGTTAATGTTTTCCCACAGTGCCAAACTGGACATTTCCAGGAAGTGTGTTAACCTCAGGAGAAGAAAGATTGTTCTTCCCCAGCACTTGTGTTACTACTGCTCTGTCTATCACACTGTGTATTTAATCCCTGTAATCTTTCCTGTCTTTCTGCACGTCCTTACTAAGCTGACCATTTCTAAAGTCATCTGTTCAGCAGACTATCTGGACGTACACAGTAGCCATTGTCCATCCAGTTTTCCTCCTCCCATTATTCTTTGTTCATTCAGACACCTATCAGCCACCTAGCTGCTGCTGCTTTGAACTGCAGGGATTTTAAAGCTTGCCTCCTCTTTCAGTAGTTTGTCTAATTGTCCTGTTAGCCAGCTCCTTAACTGTGTTTATAGCTATCCTCTCCTAGCTCTCTATCTACAACACTTCCAGGGAGGCTATTCCCTGTGGAAAGTGGCCTTCAATGGCGACAACTTGGTCTCAAGGTACAGTGGAGGAATGTATTTCTGTTTTTGTTTAAATTAAACTGTACCATGTTTTCTCTTTTTCCACAGCCAAGAAAAATCTTCCTGTGTCTCTCTGCAGGTAGTTCTCTAAATAAAGCAGGTGGGAACTGATGCCTATGAGCTGTAACATTGGGCTGCAGACTTCAGTGGGAAAAGGAGTTATCTGAGTCCCAGGTGGCTGAGAAGAGAAATGGTGGGGCTGGGGGCCCAGGGGAGAAGATTGTCTGTGCCGTGCCTGACCACAAGTATCCTCCTTTTCCTACATGTCTGAACTTTGTTAGGAGACACTCTGGATCAACATCAGTTATAGAATGCTGATAAAACTTATTCTTTAAGGGGAACATTGAGGAAAATTAAAAAAAAAAAACAACAAAAAACAGAGCTCCTTTTTTGTTAGGTGCTTATTGAAACCTTCCTTTTTCTGCTACATTTCTGCTACATAATCTCTCCAATTAGCGGCATGACACTTGAAGACTTGAAGACAGTTATGGGAAGAGAGATGGCTCCTTTGGGTACTTTTTGTGTTTAATGAGCCCTCTGGTGCATTCGTGCAGATACTGAAAGGAGATGGAAGAACCCTCTCCAGAAGTTAAAGTCAGAAGCAAACTCAAAGGTTTCTTAGAGCGTTAATGGGTCCCACCGAGGGCCATTACCAACACAGCTGTTAATGGGAACCACAAGTCGAGGTGCCCTTCCCTGGAGGCTGGTTAGCGTAGCAAGTCAGAGGCACCGGTTGCAGTTAGTGAAAGGAACTGTACAGGAGGCCTCAATTCCAAGTAAGCCCTTAATGTGTGTTATCAAGCAAAACGGTCAAGCACAAGCATCCGGCCCTGCAGAAGGGCGATCCTTTCCCTGCCACGTTGCTCAGGGCTCTTCCTGGGGCGGGTAGGAGGGGCAATGCCAAGCGTAGGACAACGGTATGACACCTCCTGGGCTCCCTGAGGGGTAAGCAGGCAACGAGGCCCTGGTGCTGTAAGGAAACGATGTCTTCTTGCTGGCAGAGACAGCAGCCATAGCCAAGGTGACAAAGACCTCAGTTCTGTCAGGGGCTTTCAGCCTTGCCACCAGCCTTGGTCGTCCCCATCACAAACACCCTCCACTGTCCCATGCTTGCTCCTGTTTCCCTGCACACCTTAGCCACCTTCTCCCTCCCCACACACTCTGTTTCCCCACCTTACTTTGACCTTTCTCACTCTCCCTCGTTCTACTGATGTCTCTCCATCCTCACCGGGTGTTGCCCGGTAGGGCCCCGGTAGGGCCATTTCCTACTCAGGATGTGCTGCCCAGGTCTTTTTTCTCTTCTTCATTGGAGCAGAATATTTTCTTCTCACTCTCATGGCCTATGACCATTATGTGGCCATCTGCAAACCCCTGCACTATGCGGCATTCATGGGCAGCGGAGCTTACACCACAATGGCAGGGGCTGCCTGGGGCAATGGTTTTCTCAACACTGTGCTGCACACTGGAAACATTTTCAATTCCACTCTGCCAAGGCAATGCTGTAGACTAGTTCTTCTGTGAAATTCCCCAGCTCCTCAGGCTCTCCTGCTCTGACTGCTACTTCAGGAAGGCTGTGGTTACTGTGGTTAGTGTCTGTGTAGCTTGTGGGGGTTCTGTGTTCATTGTTCTGGCCTACGTGCAGATCTTCACAGCTGAGCTGAGGATCCCCTCTGAGCAGGGCCAGCACAAAGCCTTTTCCATGTGCCTCCCTCACCTGGCTGTGGTCTCCTTGTTTGTCAGCACTGCAGTGTTTGCTTACCTGAAGCCCCCATCCATCTCCTCCCCAGCTCTGGATCTGGGGTGGCCATTCTGTACTCTGTGGACCTCCAGTAATGAACCTGCTCATCTACAGCATGAAGAACAAAGAGATCGAAGGAGCAATGGTGAAATTGATTCACTGTATAGTATTTTACCAGTCATAAGCTGCCCTTCTCTCTTCACAAGTGATTCCCAGTTTCTCTCAGGCTGGCTTTTGCTTTTTTTGGTTTGTTTATTCTATCTGTGAAAATCATTTCCATGCATAGATATTTGTATTTATCACACTTCTCCAGAGGCATGAACCTGGTCTATCTGACCAGAGGCCTTCTGTAAATGTGTCCATCACTGTGTCAGAGCTGGCCTCTGTAATAGCATCTCTGTAATACACGGGGATCTTCTCAGTGCAGTGCCTGAAGGCCAGGCTCTTCTTACACTAGGAAGGGAGACTGGAGAGCAGCAGTAGCTGCCTGAGGAGCTGTAGCACCAGGACACTTGTGCTGGCCTCGGGAGCGGATCTAGTAAGGAGGGGCTTGCAGGCAGTTTAGGTGGGTGTTGTTATCCTAGAGACAAGAGCAAGGGGGAAAGAGAGTGACTGGCCTCCATTTCCAAGTGCCATTGCTGGCCTCAGGCATTAGGGCTGGTGAGGAGCTGACAACCACTCTCTCCCACCTCAGGAGCTGCTGTGCCCGTCCAAGGGGCTCAGACTTGATCTTAGTTTCAAGTGCCCAGATCCCTGCAGACCCTGTGGTGGGCACTGCCACAGGATGATTCCTAGAGTGTTTTGTTCTGCTGGGCTGGGCTGAGGAGAAGTGAGGGGAGGTGGGGAGAACTGGGGAGGGGGCTGAAGTGGGCTAGAAAGTGCCTAGGAGAGGGAAATACCACTCTTTAGATAACTTGTATGAACAGACAGGGTGGGGAAACATACCAGTGCACGTGGGATGCAGAGCCAGACTTCACGGCAAAGGAATTGAGACATAAAAAGTGCACAAGAGTGTGGTCTGTGCCTCTGTCTGCTTCTTCTGCAGACCTATGGGGTACAACCAGAAGGGACTTTCCAATGTGGCTGAAGAACAGCTAGTGTTCCTCCTTCCAACTCCAATCTCCCACTGCTATCTTTTCCCCCGAAGGCTGGCTTCCATAGGGCATCTGAGCCCATGTCAGAGCTCAATGTGAAGAAAAAGTGTCTTAAGAGTCACAGAATCACAGAATCACAGAATGGTTTAGGTTGGAAGGGACCTCCGGAGATCATCTAGTCCAACCTCCCTGCTCAAGCAGGGTCCTCTAGAGCATATTGCCCAGGATCACGTCCAGGCAGGTTTTGAATATCTCCAGCGAAGGAGACTCCACAGCCTCTCTGGGCAACCTCTTCCAGTGCTCTGTCAGTGAAGAAGTTTTTTCTCAGGTTTAGGTGGAACTTCCTGTGGTTCAGTTTCTGCCCGTTGCCTCTTGTCCTGTCGCTGGGCACCACGGAAAAGAGTCTGGCCTCATCCTCTTGACACTCCCCCTTCAGATACTTGTAGACGTTGATGAGATCACCTCTCAGTCTTCTCTTCTCCAGACTGAACAGGCCCAGCTCTCTCAGCCTTTCTTCAGAGGAGAGAGGCTCCAGTCCCCTCATCATCTTTGTAGCCCTCTGCTGGACTCTCTCCAGGAGCGCCATGTCTCTCTTGTACTGGGGAGTCATGTCACACCTTGAAGCTTCCTGGAGACAACTAATGCAATGCACTATTGCCTTTTCCTGTCCTCCATACAGATGCATGACACACCAGGGCATCATTTTCTTGGTGCACAAGAAGTTTAGGTTGGGCTCCATGACTCTGTACTTGCTGTCCTGAGAAAATAATTCAGAAAAAGCCATGAGTGGGATGGCTTGGCCACACTTCGATGGGGCCTGTGCTTTGCTGGAGTGACTGGGAGTGCCCAAGGGCGTGGGAGGGATTTGTTGGAAGTACTTTGGAAAGTTGGTGTCCTGGTCACCCAAGAAAACCCAGTTTGTCCAGGGGCACACATTCCTCCAAGGACTGCAGAGGAAGGAAGACCTTTATGGTGCATAAAGGGGTAGAGCTTGAGGTTTCAAAGTGTTGCTGAGTGCTTTCGTTGCTGATAAGAGAGGCCTTATAATCAACAAAACAGGGCAGAAGGGGGCCCAGCCCAAGTGTATGCATGCAAATCAGGAATGGCCAGAGGACAGAATTGTGGGGGAAGCTCCAACCCTATTCCTGCAAAACTAGCATGCCTGCCAGAATTGCCTGTACACTAGTGCACGCAGCATGGGGAACAAACAGTGGGGACTGGAAGTCTGTGTGCAGTTACAGAGCGCAGCTAACAGAGGCAGCGAACAGAAACAGCAGTTTGCGCAGCAGTGTCTGGGCTCTGCTTGGAACTTTTGAGGACCTTGTTGGAAGCTGTGAAGGCTTTCTGGGGACCATTGAGGAAACAGAGGGTGCTTGCTGCTAACAGGAAAGGGGAGTTAGGCAAGGACAACTACAGGACGCCTTAACTTCTCAGTATTCTCGGATACCATACAGCTTCTGGAGTCCCAACCCTCCACAGCAATGGAGTTGCCAGAGGGCTCTGTGCAGCGTGAAACGCTACCTCATAACACCGTAGAAGAAGGCTGGAAACTGGACACTTGTCGTAGGAGGAGAAAGGCTCTTACTCCTGAAGTCTTGCCTTTGAGGAACAGGTTTAGTGCCTTCCAGGCTGAAGAGGAGCTGGGCATGGCTTCAAGGGAAGCCATGGGGCTTGAATACAAGAAGTCATGGAGAATCTGCCAAGGCTTGTCCATGCATGGGACTATTACCCTCTGCTGCTCTTCCATGTGTGCACCAATGACAGTAAGGGCAAATTGGAAACCACCAAACAGGATTTCAGAGCTCTGGGGATGGTGGTCAAGGGTCTGGGGCCCAGGTCATTTTCTCCTCAATCCTGCCAGTGAGGGAGAAGGATGGGAGGAGGAGTAGACAGATTCTCCAAGTTAACAACTGGCTGCGTTGCTGGTGTTGGCAAGAGAATTTAGGTTTCTATGACCATGGGACCTTGTTTGAGGATCGACAACTGATTGGGAGAGATGGGATCCACCTCACTAAGCAGGGCAAGCGTGTCTTTGCCAACAGACTGGCCAGTGTGGTAAGGAGGGCTTTAAACTAGGAAAGATGGGGGAAGGGGAGAGTTATAGAGACAGGGTAGTCAGTAAAACACCGCTCAAGTCAGAATGCCTCCAGCGGGTGCATGCAGCCAGGAAGGTGCACACAGGACATGACTATGGGGTATCCATTTGCACCCCTCCTGGGAAAACTGCATGCTCAATTGCCTCTCTGAAATGCCTGTATACCAACACACACAGCATGGGGAATAAACAGGAAGAATTAGAGATCTGTGCGTGGTCACAGGGCCATGATCTCATTGCAATTGCAGAGACATGGTGGGATAGCTCGCATGACTGGAACGCTGTCAGGGATGGCTATGTGCTTTTTAGGCCAGGAAGGTGAGGTGGTGCAGTTGCTCTTTATGTGAGAGAGCAACTGGAATGTATTGAGCTCTGCCTCGGGGTGGATGAAGAGCGAGTTGAGAGCCTATGGGTAAGGATTAAAGGGCAGGCTAACAAGGCTGAAATTGCTGTGAGTGTTTGCTACAGGCCACCTGATCAGGAAGAAGTAGTTGATGAGGCCTTCTATAGGCTGCTGGAAATAGTCTCACAATCACAGGCCCTGGTTCTCATGGGGGACTTCAGCCACCCTGACATCTGCTGAGAAGAGAACACAGCTAGGCACAAACAGTCGAGGAGGCTCCTGCAGAGCACTGTTAATAACTTCCTGACACAGGTGGAGGAGACGCCAACGAGGAGAGGTGTGCTGCTGGACCTTGTACTAACAAACCAAGAAGGACTGGTAGGAGATGTGAAGGTTGGGGGCAGCCTTGGCTGCAGTGACCGTGAGATGGTGGAGTTCAGGATCCTGCCAAGTCGGAGCAGGGCAATGAGTAGGATGGCAACGCTGGACTTGAGGAGAGCTAACTTTGGCCTCTGGAGATCATCTAGTCCAACCTCCCTGCTCAAGCAGGGTCACCTAGAGCATATTGCCCAGGATCACATCCAGACGGGTTTTGAATATCTCCAGCGAAGGAGACTCCACAGCCTCTCTGGGCAACCTGTTCCAATGCTCTGTCACCCTCCCAGTCAAGAAGTTTTTTCTCAGGTTTAGGTGGAACTTCCTGTGGTTCAGTTTGTGCCCGTTGCCTCTTGTCCTGTCACTGGGCACAATGGAAAAGAGACTGGCCTCATCCTCTCGACACCCTCCCTTCAGATACTTGTAGACATTGATGAGATCGCCTCTCAGTCTTCTCTTCTCCAGGCTCAAGAGGCCCAGCTCTTGCAGCCTTTCTTCATAGGAGAGGTGCTCCAGCCCTCTAATTATCTTTGTAGCCCTCCGCTGGACTCTCTCCAGGAGTGCCATGTCTTTCTTGTACTGGGGAGCCCAGAACTGGACACAGTACTCCAGGTGAGGCCTCCCCAGGGCTGAGGAGAGGGGCAGGAGCACCTCCCTCCACCTGCTGGCAACACTCTGCCTAATGCACCCCAGGATCCCATTGGCCTTCTTGGCCACAAGGCCACACTGCTGGCTCATGTTTAACTTGTTGTCCACCAGCACTCCCAGGTCCTTCTCGGCAGAGCTACTTTCCAGCAGGTCAGCCCCCAGCCTGTACTGCTGCATGGGATTATGCTTGATAATAATTCAAGATAATGCTTGAATTCCATTCATTAGGCATATTATTTATTAATATTTCTCTCTTTTTTAAAGGAAAATCCCTTAAGACAAATGTCTGAAGCAGCAATCCTTTGTCAGTTCTCTATTGGGGCTTCTGCTAACTCAGTTTGCGATGGTTGTAGTTTGCAGATTTTCAGCTTGACAGCTCTTATTCACAAGTCTTCATCCACATTCACTTCATGATCTCTTTCCTAAGTCCAGGTCATGTCGGCAGAGCTCATGGGCTGTATTCTGCTCTCTGTGTGTAAACTTGGTATTAGTTCACTAAGAACACCTTTAAGAAGGCAAAGTGAGTTATGTGGCATGGGTGAACGTTTATTCTTTGTCTCCAAAGGCTGTTGAAAGAGACTTTGAACAATTGTGTGAGCTACTACAGCCACACAGATTTGCTGGGTGACCAACTGGACCCAGAGCTCTACTACCAAGGGACTTATTAAATCTCTTCTGAAGCTTATATTGTCAACAACCTAGGATGATTTAACAAATCCCTTTGTGACTCAGTAGTAAGGCATGAATTTAACGTTCTTTAAGCTGCAAATCTATCTTTCTGACAAGTACACAGCCCAAGCTTTATCAGTTTTCTATGACTTCATCAGAGCACAAAAGGTTCTGTACTTGGTGTTGAGAGTAATTGAGAACCACAAGTTCTTGCTCTCCAGACTAGCTGTTACAGAGGAGGCTTGAAGGTGTAAGTCACCTCTACATCCCTGTTTATCTTGTCAGTGTTAAGCTTCAACTTCTGGTTTGGGGGCATGTTTTCTTCATATTGACAGGAATGCTTTGGAAGTAGGCAGGAAGTTCAGTTTCTATTTTGATTTTTGCATTGTTCATAAAGTAATCAATTAATAAATTATTTTTGGTTTTGGTTCTGTTTTTTAAAGTAAAGGCTTGCACTAGTTAAATATCAGGACAATCTTCCAGTACGAGCGGGCCATCTGCTCAAGATAACTTGGGTATATTAGAGGGACTGAAAAAAAAAAAATCGAAACCAAAACCAACTTGGCCTGTTCAGTTGCAGGAATTATCATTTCCTCTGGCTAGAGGAATTTATGGATGCCGATAAAAAAAGAAATTTGTTTATCCATCTCCACTTTTTAGACCAAAAATTACTTTTTCTTTTATGGAGAAAAAGCACTGGAATTCAACTCACAATCATTCTTTTTCCGGGCACCACTGGAAACTACATAAGTAAGCTCACCTTTCCTTCCTACTCTGTTTCCTTTTGGGTTTGTTGCGGGGAGAAGGGGTTGAGACATTGACTGGAAGGAGAACACCACTTTAATTTGGTTCCTTTTCAGTTGTTTTTCTAATACCTTCAGTACAGGAGCAAATCAGGCATTTAATTCTAGCAGGTGTCTTTGGAGACATCAGTATCTGTCTCTCAGCAGACCCTAAATGAAGACAGGAGCCTCTATGCATGTTCTTGGCAACTTTAGAGCCCTATGAAAATGTTAGTTCTGGGAGATGTGGCAAGTGAAAATACTAGTGCAAATCTTCATTTTACAGGCTTGTGGCTCCACTTGTAACAGACCACTTTTTGGGTATTCATTCAGCCATTTCTGGAGCATCTATATAGTGTTACAAATGTAGCTATCATTCAGGTGCTCAATTAGCCGTTTTCAGAAGCTCGGTGTATCAGCAGGAAAGAAACCACAGTGACATCCATTTCTAAATACAAGAACCATGGGTTCATACTCAGCAATGGCTCCATTTTAGTGAAGTGGGGAATTTTGACATGTCCTGCCATTTCCTACGTAATTTTTGTTGTAAGATCATTCTGAACCATGCACTGTAAAAAAGCTTTCTCCTTTGTTGGACAGGGTTCTTATTCAATGTCCTCGTCTCACTTCTATTCCAAAGACAAGATTTGTGTTTATGCATCTGTACTTTCAATTATTTTGCCAAAACTTTTAAATTTTCATTTCAAAATGAAAATAAAATCACAGAAAAACTAGAATATGGAATGAGCACAGATATTCAAGGTCACTGAATTTGTGACTGCAGATGTTGCATTGCTTGATTCCTCATAAACATATAAGCATCAAGCAACTAAGGTTTCTGACTGGTTCCTGACTGAAAACCAGGTGAGTCTGTTCTCCCCAAGCAAGGCTGTAGCTGGGAAATCTAGCAGGAAAAGAAAGTGTCATACCACTCTTGGAGACTGTGCTGGGTGTTCTTTAGGGAAGAGGTTGGAAAACCAGACAAGACTCAGCAAACAGTAGCAACAAGTATTTAAGGTCTAAAAAAGGTTTTTTAGTGAAAGCCTAAATCCCTAGTCAATCACATCTATGAAGAAGCTAGCAGTGACTTCACTGACGTCTATTCAGATGTCATCTCACTAAACTGAAATGACCAACACAGAAGTCTTCCACTAATCATTTGGTTTCCTCTACAGTGAAGTAAGAGAAATAACTGCAGGCATAGATTCATGCATTTTATGTCTGACAATTGCAAACAGGTAGCTTAGACTAGACACCTGAGATCAGGAAAGATGGATCCTGAGATACATTCCACCAGGAGGCAATTCTTTCTGCTATCTGATAGCTCTTGACTAAGTCAGACAAGTAAGTCAGTTTGCACTGCTTTGTCTGGAAACTGAAGAAATCCCACAGTCCCCCTTGAAAACCCGTTACAGTACTCACTTGTTCTTCAAGCTCAAATACTTCTGCTAATATTAGGCATCACCTTTCAGGTGAAACTACTAGGCTTCACCCTGTTCTGTCTTTATTCCTCCATATAGCTCAAATTTGTATGATTGCCATCATGTTCTGTACTCTCCTACCATAAATTTAATTCTCCTTTCACCACGTCCTTTCTCCTAGGTGCAAGGCAGCAGTAAACATGGCGTGGCAGAATCACTCCACAGTGAGTGAGTTCTTCCTCTCAGGCCTCACCAGCAATCATGCTGTAGAACTGGCCCTCTTCACCTTCTTTGTGGTCATCTACGTGCTGATTATTTTGGGCAACATCTTCATCATCTTCATGATTGCACATGACCAGCAGCTACATAGTCCCATGTACTTCTTCCTCAGCAACCTCTCTGTCATTGACGTCTGTCACTCCTCGGTGGTGATGCCCAAGATGCTGGCTGACTTCCTGGTGGACAAGAAGAGCATCTCCTTTGCGGAGTGCATGGCACAGATGTTCTTCCTCCACCTCTTTGCCTGCACAGAGATCTTTCTCCTCACCATCATGGCCTATGATCGCTACATAGCAATCTGCAACCCCATGCGTTATGGCACCATCATGAGCCAGAAGATGTGCCTCCAGCTCACTGCAGCCATGTGCATGGGAGGGCTGATACATTCTGTGGCCCTCACTGCCCTGACCCTCAATCTCCCGTACTGTGGTCCCAGTGCCATTGACAACTTCTTTTGTGATGTCCCCTTGGTCATCAAGTTGGCCTGCGTGAACACCCAGGTCTTCGAAATGCTCATTGTCTCCAACTCAGGCCTCATCTCTGTGGTCTGCTTCCTGGTGCTGGTGACTTCCTATGTGGTCATATTGGTGTCACTAAGGAACCATCTCTCAGAAGGGCAACACAAGGCATTATCTACCTGTGCTGCTCACCTGACAGTGGTGACACTTTTCCTAGGACACTGCATTTTCATCTATCTCCGGCCAGCCAAGAGTTTAGCTGCAGACAAAGTTGTGTCAGTTTTCTTCACGGCTATCACCCCTCTGATGAACCCGATTATCTATACCTTTCGGAACGAGGACATGCAAAATGCTCTGAGAAAGCTATTCAGGTGACAGGCTGATTCCCAAGACAAGTGACACTGTTGGGGGTGAATGGAAGGCTGCCAATCCCTGGGTATTGTCTGCCCGTTTGCCCTCCCTCCAGGGTATTCTCTGGGCATGTAGCTCCAGATTTTTGTCTTTTCTGCACCCCTAGCACTGAGTTGAAATCAAACAATGGCACTGGCTCTCATCCACAATAGGTTATTTGAGGGATGCTTTAAGCCATTTATCAGAGGGGAAGTGTTGAAATGTAAATGTCAAGGATATGCTAGATTACTATGCTCTAAGGACCCAGCTCCTTTGGGCTGTTAATCTAAGCAGCCTAAGTGTATTTTGCAATAACACTTCTGTTCAAATGAAATTTATCCCTTCACCCTAAGTACTGCTAGAAGAGGTTAATGCTTTAGCAAACACAAGCCTACTTATTCAGTTTACTCTTCTGGCCTATGTGGTTAGCCTGAATTTGAGAGTTTCGAACTTGTCCTCATTCAGGTAAGGATTTGATGGATATACATGTTTTGTGTATATTTTTACCCCAAACCCTACTGCCTCTTTTTTCACTGCATACAGCGTGACAGATATTTTCTTTGCTCAGAATGTTGATAAGCAAGCAGGTGGAGGTAGACTTGAGCTCTTTACCCATTTTCAGCAGGGTACCTGAATCAAATGATACTTTTAACTTAGATACAACTACTTATCTATTTTCCATATGGCTGCACAAATATGTTAGCACAACTTATGGTGCAGCTTATGATTTGGAATAAGGAGCTAGAGAAGATGGAAACTCCCAAGTTTTCACTGCCATCAGGGAAGATGGAAACTCCCAAGTTTTCACTGCCATCAGGGAAAAGAGTAGATAGACACATACTATGCAGATAGATGATGATACAGTAGCATTAGCTGAGGAAGCTCATAGTCCTTGTCCTCTGGGCCACAGGCACGCTCCCCTCTGAGGCAAAAGTATGACACAGACTCCTGCTGTGATGAATTGCCAAGAACCATAGTAGGGTTTTGCCTGCATGCTTTTAGACTCAGGTAATTGACCAATGTTAATGCTTAGCTCTTGTAAAACAGCCTCCTTCATCAAGCGGCATAAGAAAACAAACAATACTGGCCTCACAATCAGTTGCCTTCCTTTCCTATCCACAGGAAATCATCAGGAAGAGAACCTATCTGATGGGCAAATGATTAAATTTCAGCAGCCTCCCACTCATCCCCATTGCTCCTAATTTGTAGAATTTCATCTTAGGCTAAAAAAAATATTGAGACAGAATAGGGCATTATATCCTCACACATCCAGCTCTTCATGCAGTGCTGCAGATTTACAGGGCTCCTGAGAATCTCTTGGATTATGCTGAAGGAGGTAAAGGGGTGTTTTGTCTCCTGATCAATTAAAAAATCCAGCACAGATGCTTTTGCAGTGTCAAAAGGTACTTTGGAGGCCAGATTAGGGTTTGGTCCTGCCCCACCACCATTTAATTCATGCTCTTGCTCTGTCTCCATCATATGAATTACAACAGGTTAGAATAGCCAGTTGCTCTGAGTCCTGCTGTAAATCTTTCACTGAGGTTTTTTTCTGCTTCAAGAACAAGCAGTGCACGTCCAATTTAACAAAGGTCCAATAGGGTGATGCAAACCTCAGTGTCTGGAGGGTACGTGTAATGATCTCATTGCCAGCAGGAGGGCAGGTACAAAGTCTGCACACACTGCAGGTGGCTGCATCCCTACCATGTCCCTTCTGGGCACAACTGCCCTTTGAGAGCCAGTGTGACCCAGGGAGGAGAAGCAACCCACCTAGGAACTTATCACGAGGTCAGCTCATGTCCATGGGCCTGAACCAGTCAGTGAACCAAGCAAACTTGGGAGGGTAGGAGGGGTTCAGAGGCCTCTGGGGATGGCGCTAATTCTGGGAAGGGATGTGCCCTCCATGTCTGCCCCATCTCCCTCCTCTCCTTCCTCTACCCTTTGGTTCCCTGCCCAGGGGGTCTCAGCGTGGGGAGGGGAGTGCCACACACTACACCCTAGGCCCCCCAACAGCAGGAAGTGTGTGGACAGGCACAGCTCCAACCATCTCCCCCATCATTGCCAAGTAATGGGGAACAGAGATGGTCCCCATGATGCCAGGGCCTGTGATATCAGGGGGCTCCTCTGCAGCTTCCCAGTGTAGACACCTGGTAGGGCCTCCACAGTGCCCTGGTGGGTGCAAGCAGGACGGGGATCTGCTCTGGGTTACGTCTGGGCTGGTGCCCTGGGCAGGGAGTCAGCCACAAGGGACTGATGCATGTGAGGTTTGACAGAGACGCCAAACTGGGAATGCCATAGTCTGGATGAGCTGCTAAAGATCACAGCCTCCACCACTTTTCTGGAGATCTTTGTAGGTGGGGCTTTAGGAAGGGTGTCTCCCTTTGAAACAATTTGGGTTCTTTGGACTGGTCCATGTTTGACATATGAAATCCTGCTGTAGGGTGGTGTAGACAGCTGATGGGGATGAATGTTCCTACAGTGGTCCTTTGCCTTTTCCAAAGCACAGTCTTCCGTTGACAGTCCACAGGTTTTGATTTTCTCCAGAATCGCCACACTGAAAGTGTTAAGTGCTCCTCTGAGTGGTGAAAGAAGTACAGCAGATGAGGGCCCTTGTGGTTAAGGTACATTTCCATATTTAAGGTTAATTCCTTCTCATTTCTGCAATTTAAAGGTTTCAGGTTTGTGAACCAGAGAAGAGGACTGGGTTCACCAAATTATCATTGCTAATTTGATCCAAAACTAATTTCAAATTTTTCTTTATAGCTTCTGTGTATCAGCATTAGTGGCTAAGCTGCCAGTTCTACATGTCCCCAGTGATTCTTTCCTTCTGCTCCAAGGACAGCTGTGGGAGAAACCTCCACTGGCTCCTGCTAGCTGTAAAATGTGGCTGTGATTAGAGTCTCTTGATAGGAACAGGAAAACATTTGATTTTCAGTGTAGTAAGAAGGTGGCATTAAGCTTGAGCTCTGCAAGTAAGAAGTTATATTCTAACATGGAGTGCAAATTTATGACAAAATCTTGCTTTATGGGAACACACCTTCTTTTCACTTTCTTTTCTTCCCATATATTTCATTCTTTTGTCCATGTAAGGGCCCTAGGCCATCCATAACATCCACTGAAATACCAGAAACAGCGGTCTTGGGAAACTGTGATTTAAAAAGTCAAATGTCCCTACCTTGCTTCAGATGGAGAAGGGTGCCAAACTTAAACAAGATGCAAAGTCTTCTGAGCTTGTCAGGCAGCTTGGATACTTGTTTTCAAGCTTGGGACAATTCATTTTCTGGAGCCAAACTCACAGAAGAGATACTGGTTTCCAATAGCTCATTGGGCCAGATGTTCAACATCCACAATCCCACGGGCTCCGATGAGAGATACCAATAACCCCTTCTGGGTGTAGTGCCAAAGCATCTTCTGGTCCTTGCTTCTGATGGCCTTCGGAGTAGATCTGAGCTAGTGCTGCAGAGTTGGCTGCGTCCAGCTGCAGCCTTGCAGCTGGTGCACTGGGATGTCACAGCTGTGATTGTTCAGCAATCACATTCAGCAGAGATGCATCAGTTCACTGATAACAGGCTGCTGAAAGGCTGCTGAAGATGCTAGAGTGGGTTGCTGTGAAGTGGAGGGGGGAGCAGCGGGTCTCTGGAAGAGAATGTAATGATGCTGCCAGTGGCTTGGGAGAAGTTTGCTTTGCAGTCTTTCCTTACCACCTGTGAATGGTTTTCTTTTCCATGGGAGGTCTCTAAATCAGGGCTCTTTCTCTTTGACACCTTTGCAGTGCCGTGACATGGAGTTTGAAGCCAGCTAGAATGTCTCACTTCTTTGTGACAGCCAAAGTGTGAACAATGGCTTAACCTGCAGACAGCACAGTTTTAGGGTCCTGACTGTTCTCTTGGAATGATCAGTTTGGGTTTCAAAAATGAACCTTCCCTGCCACTTACACACTCCTTTATTTCCTGTGGGAAAAGGAATTCCCACAGGAAAATGTATCAGGAGTCCTCATGGTTGAGACCACAGGCCAGAGAGTATGAATATGAGTACAGAGTATCAGTATGACAAGAGGGGAAGAAAGCCTTCCAAATGAAGCCTCAAGTTTACTCTCAGAATGGTAACTTGACCATTGCCTCTTCGGGTTTTTCTGTGGAAGGCAGTGAGAGTAAGATGTTGAAGGAAGACTGTCCCAATGACTAGAAGGAGAGAAGTCCCCAAGCCTTTCCTTTTGCAGCCTTGTGTTTCTTCTCTACTGACCATTACAGGGGAAGGCTTTGGGGAACAGAAGGTTGTGTGTGAGTGGATATGGGCAGCGGGGAGTTCCAAACTCCTTACGGTGTGGGGAAGGAGGCAGCTGGGAGGATGTGGAAAGGAAAGCTGAGCAGATGGAAAAAGTTAGCTACTTGACAGTGACTTGATCAGGGAATCTGCTGCATGACCCTCTGTTTGACTATCTTCTTTCCCCTTGATGTAGGATCCTGGGACAGTGAAGGAGCCAAGGGGATTGTGAAAGGAGGCATATGTGACAATCCTATGGGACCAGATGTGATGACTCTGCATGTGCTGGACAGTTGGCTGATGTCATTGCAAGCCCACCCTCAATTATCTTGGAAAGGCGAGAGTGATCAGGAAGGTTCCTGATGCTTGGTAAAAGGCAGATGTCACATCTATTTGCAAGAAGGGCATCAAGGGAGATCCAGGGAACTACAAGCCTGTCAGCCTTACCTCAGTTCCTGGGAAGGTTTTGGAGCAAACATTCATGGAAATCATTCCTAAACACAGGAAGGACAAGAATGAGACTGGTGAACCAGTATGAATGACCAAGGGGATCATCCCAGTTGCTCACCTTACTTTGACTTTTTTCACTCCAGATCTCCCTCACTTTTCAGCAGTCTCTCCCTGCTTCCCCTGCTGTAGTGGGACCTCACTCCAGGAGGTTCACACATCCTCCAGGCTCATAGGTGTTTCCTGAGGTCCAGCCTCAGTGTGGGGCATGAAGGCGAGAAAGAGAGACAGGTCAGCTCTTTGGGCATGATGGAGCTCTGTCCCACCCATGCCCCCAGCGGCATGCATTCCCCATCTCCCAGGCTAAGGCATACATGCCAGATGGAAATGTCTCTATCATCGCTCATATGGTGAGAGGCCTTCAGCCCTGCCATGTTCCTGGGACTCAACTCCTCCCCCTCTACCCACAGACATAATTTCCTTAAATTGTCTGGGCTCAAACATGTGTGTTTCTCACTGCCTTCTGCACAACCCTCTAACCCACTGGTCAGCGCTGCCTCTCAGCTGTGACCCACTGGCCCTTCAGAAGTCTTGGGCTTCCGGAATTTTCCTGGTGCTTATTACAACCTTTCTGGCTCCCTCCAGAGAGCTTAGGATGGCACAATTTGCTCTTGGCTCTCATAGGGGCCTTGATGTCCCTCTTTTATGAAATGCTTGCATCTGAATGACTCCCGTGTGTGTGGGGGGGGAGGAGCAGAGGTGACGGAAAAGCACCAACTATACCAAAGCAGGCAGCGAGCGGACTGCCAGGAAGAGCCATCTGAGAGGTCCACAGGCCTGTGGCTTCTCACCCTAGAAGTGGGTTCAGCCTCATCCACTCTCTGGAGAGGGAAATCAGCAGTGTCCATGCCATGGGAGGACTCAAGGGGTGAGTTTTGGTGAGACCACCCTTTGTCTGGCCCATTTTACCCATGGGTACTTTAGGATGGGGAACCATGCCTTGTATCGATCATGTTGATGACATTGACACTGCCTACGCAAGAGGTCCTCATGTAAGTGAGGTTAAACAGGGGAACTAAGCCCTGGCTCGCCCTTTGGGGCTTTTTGGAGATGCATACATTTGCTTTTCATCAGTCTCAGGATCTCCATGACCTTTCAAAGATGACAGAGAGCGGCCTCACTGTGACCTTGGCCTGTTCCCTCAGCATCCTTGGATGCAGCTCCTCCAGTCCCATGGACTCTTCAGGACTGAGTTTGCTCCACACCCCTGACTTGAGTCTCCTCTGCTAACGGATGTTGTTTTCTTCCTGGAGTCCTGACTCTAGGCACAAAGGCTTGGAAGGCTCTGCCAGCAAAGAGTGAGGCAAAGAAGACTTTCAGTACCTCAGACCTATCTGCATCTACTCTCCCTAAATTCTCTGCCCCATTCAGAAGTGAGCCCACGTTTTCCTTGTTTATTCGTCTCTGTTCTACTGTTAATGAAGCAGTATCAGCTCTTCTTGGTGCCTGTGATGTCCCTTGCAACTGTCGGCTCTAGGGGAGGTTTGCTTTTCTTAATGCCATGCCTCGATAGCATTCCTAAATTTCTTCTTCTTTGTAACCTGTCCCTGCTTCCTCTCCCTGTTTATTGCTCTTTTGCTGTGGAGCTCAGTCTTGAGTTGCTTGTGTGGCCAAGCCATCGCCTGAGATGAATGCTTGTTTTCCTGACTGTCAGGATGGACCATTCTAGTGCTTGAAGGAGGCTGTCCTCAGAGACCTGCCAGCTTGCCTGAGCTCCTTTGCTGGTCAGAGCTGCTTCCCACAGGATCCCTCTTACCGGTGCCCTGAATATGTCAAAGTCTGCCTGACTGATGTCCAGGGTCTGAACCCTGCGACTCTCCGTTGTAAATTCCCCTCAGGATTGGAGATGGTCCTATTTTCATGGTGACTGCAACCAAGGCTGCCCCTGAGTATCACATCTCCAAGCAGGTCTTCTGTGCTTGCAAGTGCAGATCCAGGTGACTCACCTGGCAGCTGGGCTAAGAAATTGTCCTACTATCCACCAGGTGCCTCCTGGACCGTTTGCACCCTGCTGTGTTGCCCTTCCAGGGAATGCCAGGGAGACTAAAATCCCCCACAAGGACTAGGCTCATTGCTCTGGAGACTTGCTCAGGTTGCTTAAAGAACACTTTGTTCACTTCCTCACCCTGTTGCAGTGGTTTGTAACTGCTTCCGCAATGCCACCCTTCCTGGCCTCTCCTCTGATCCTCACACGTAAGCATTCACGCAGCCTGTAACCCCTCCCATCGAGGAGCTCCACACATCTGAGCTGCTCCTTCGCACAGAGGGCAATTCCCCTCCTCCTCTTTCCTGCCTGGCTTTCCTGAAGAGCTTCTGTCCATCCATTGCAGCACCCCAAGCCCTGTGAGTGATCCTACCACAAATCAGTCATGCCCACAATGCCAGCACTTCTGGGACCACGCACAGAGCTTCAGCTCCTCCTGCCTGTGCCCAGGCTGAATGCAGTTGTGTACATTTGGGCTGCAGAACCTCAGCCGTGGCACCAGGGCTGAGCACAGAATTGCCATGGCGAAACCTGTTGCCCAAAGCCAAGCACCCTGTGTATGCTAAGGCCCCATTTTGGAGCAGAGACATGCTGGACTTAAGGCCACAGGACAACGTCATGATGAAAGGAGGTTCCCGCTAAGAGAGCAAACCCTGCAGTCCCCAAAGCCAGGCAGAGACAGCGCCTGGTTGCGCAACTATGGCAGGAGGCAGTTTTCTGCTTGAGCTGTCTCTGCAGCCCCATTGGGCCTGCAAGAGAAATGAAGCCAATCTCTAGGAAGGAGTAGGTGCTGCTGAGAACATCCCTGGAGGTGGGCAGCCTGAGATCCAGCTACACTGTGATCATGGTTAGCATGTTCCCTGTTCCTGTCATCAGGTGGCTGAGTGAGGTTCAGGGAGAGGAGAACCATAAGGGTGTGAGAACATGGGTGCATGAGTGGAGATGCTGATGTGAAGTGCCTCCCATTCCTGCAGCACCTTTGGACATAGATGGGATGGGTCTTGCCTCTGCCCCGTGGTGTTGGCATTCAGTTCCTGACATACAGGCATCTCACCCCTCTGAGATGCCCTGGGGAGTCTCTCCAGCACCCATCCAAAAGGGCATGGTGTTCCTGTCGGTCCTGTGCTGTATTTTCCAGGGGTTGTGCTGGGCACCCCAACTGCCTGACACAGCACTAGAAGCCTTTTCTTATTCCTTATTGACATGAGAGCCCTGAGTTAAAGTAGGACTCTGCAATGCAGAGATGAACACTTGTCTTAGCTTTGCAGTAACTTGGGCTCTAAGAAATGCCCAATGCTTCAGTTGATGGAGCCTAGAGAGACACCTCGCTCTCCTTATGGTGCACTCCTCCATTTGGTCAGCTGAGTAGGTCTGCAGGCTGCCAGGATCTGGTTGATTAAGGCACGCTCAGATGCCCTAAACCTCTACCTCTGGTGTCATTTCAGGTCACCAAGGACAGTTCCCCTCCAGCCTTCCCCAGGCCATGGCTGATGCTCTGGAAGGATGTGGGTCTTTCACAATTGCTCCATAGGAGCTGGAAGACATTTGAACATGTCTTGGATCACCTCTGGCACCTCAAATGTCACCAGGTGTTTGTGTGTGAGCAAGTGACTCCTCCCCTCCATCTCCCTTGATCAGAATGGGAGCTTAGTCAAGGAGCACACATTTTGTGCCCACCTGAATTGAGGGAAGAGGAATCCTACCTCCCCTGGGTCTGTGGCATGCACAGGAGGGAGTTGGATTGCCCCAAAGCCTCTCACCAAAGAAGAGACACCTGTGTTGACTCATCTGAATCACTGCCCTACATGGGAAAGCAAACCTCTCCCTATCACTTTGTGCATGCCCTGCCTAATAGCTGGGGAGGAATAGGGATTTGCAGAGGGGGACAGTTCCACCTCTCTTAGACAATGATGCTCTGATAGGAGAAATCACACTGCTGGACTCCACTGCTCCCTCCACAGGTTAGAGAGGGAAGATAGGTGATTACTTTAGCCTAGTTGAACGTACGTTCCCCAGGAGGGACCCTGCTGCCTTTCAGGAGCTGTCAGCCCTGGAGCCCCTGGGGACATCTCGAGAAAGCCTGTGGGGCAGAGAAAGTCACGCCTTTGGCGGTGCCTCTGCTGCTGAGCTGGAGCAGGCTCCTGGGACTGGGAGAGCTCATGGTGACCTGGCAGGCTGTGCAGAGAGCTGCTCAGTCCAGGGGCAGCTCCTCTGCAAAGAGCAGCAGGGCTCGGGGCACCGCCTGCAGGTGCCCAGATGAGGTGAGCACCTCAGAGAGAAGTTAAGGGCAGTCTGGAGTGGGGGGACAGCTGAGAGCTCATTGGAGAGGAAATCTTCACTGCCCTTACCACAGTAAGTCTTTGGCCACAGGCAATGCAGCTGTGCTTCCTAGAGGGGTTTCCTAAGCCTGGCACCTCCCACAGCTCCCACAGAGGATCTGCCAGGATGGCTATTGTGGTTTCTGTGATGTGGAGGAGGAGGATGTGCTGCAGAGCAGGGATTCCCTGCCACACCACCAGAGGGACAAGACCTCACCATTACCTTCTCCTAGGGATGGCCTCAGGTGTATGAAGCCAGCGTGTGCACACATATCTGCATGGGGCTGCAATTCAGAGCAGTGTGTCTGCAGCCCGGGGTACTGTGTGCCTGGGGCAGTGACTGCTGCCTGCAAGGGTCAGTGCTCAGCCTGGCCAGGGAACTCCCCAGGTGCAGCAGGGAGAAGCTCTGGGTGGAAGGAGTGACCTCCAATAGGGCAGGTTCGTTCTCCATAGGTCAGGGCTGCTCCCAGCTCTAACTCACCATGAGGACGTTTCCAGATGGGGACTTTTCAAAAGGAAGGATGAGTCACTGGGTACCTGAAAGGGAAGAAGCTTTTCTCAGTCTGCGATGTCTGTTTTCTACCACTGGCAGAGGGGAAACGGAAGCAGGTTAGGGGGGTTTAGACATGGGGATGAGACTCCTAAAATGTTACTTTGAAAGATCAAGAGGTCTGTGAGGGTCCTGAGAAAGCCTCTTCATTCCCTCTACCCCCACCCCAACACAGGTAGCACCACCATCACCTTTGCAGTTATCATCATTCTCCTCAGAGCTTTTCTGAGCTGCTCCTTAGCAGCTGCAAAAGCAGAGATGCTCCTGGAAAGTGTCCTGCCCAGGAGGTTTCTGTAGGGCAGAACGACATGCCCAGAGGGTGGGATGAGGCCCATGAGCACTGCTAGGGAAAAGACAGAGGGACAGAGAAAGAGCTCCAAGCAGGAACAAGTCAAGGCGGTGGAGATGGAGTCAGGGAGGGAGGGGAAATGACTAACAGAGACTAACAGAAACATGGTGGGAGAGGAGATTCAGGCAATGCCCTTTGGCCTCTGCAGTGCAGATGCCTTCCTCTGAACAAGCCCCCTTGTCTCTCGTCCCACCCAACAGAGCGCTCTGCCCTCAAGGCTGTGGGGTCCAGGGCATGAGTCGCTTCCTCTGCCGCCAGACCTGCAGCAGAGGAGAGGTGCCTCTCTCCTGTGATATGCCCATTTCCTGCTGCACGACAAAGGGGCTGAGAGGGACTGGCCTGCAATGTCACCATCTGGGAGGTGGCATGTACACCTAGGCAAAGGTGTACATGCCCATCTATCTCTCTCTCTCTCTCTCTCTCCTTGCTTCCTTCTGTAGGAGGATCATGATGACGCTCCTTGTTTCTCCAGCTGTCTGGGCTGCTTGTGTTTCTGTTTTCAGGATCTGTGGGGATAATGGGAGTGGGGTGCAGCTGCAGTTCAGCTACTGACCCTGGGGTTCCTTCCAGGGAGGCATCTTCATGGTAGTGAGATGCCCAACCGCCTTTCTAAGCAGTGGAGCTCTGGGCAATGCAGTGCATGGGGCTGGGGAATGAGCCCCCTCCCTCCTAAGGAGACCCACCTTCAGGACACCTGACTTCTTCCCTGGGGTGTCCTGGCAGGCTGTGAGCAGCACTACAGAGCAGCACAGCTCTCCTGCAGGGTCCTTCTGATAGCTGGCAGTCTTTGGTTTGGTCATCTGAGTCAGGAGCCCTTCCCAACCCTCTCTAACATTCTCTCCCCATCTGGACTAAGAAAGAGAGAGGACTTCAGAGGTCTGCACTTGGAAACTGGTCTCCTCTGTTCTCAGCACAGTCTAGATTCTTTTTCAGAGGAATATGTGAGTGCAATCATCCTCTAGCTGAGAGAGGGGCAAGCACAGGGCAGCTGGCAACAAGACTAATGAGCAGACCAGCTCTGCTGAGGCTGCACTAGGTGACAGGGAGCCTTTTTGCCTCTAATGACTCACTAGTGCTCACATGGAGAGCAAGAGAAAAGTCAAAGATTTCTACCGTTGAAAACACCATGTGATGGAGGCATCTGAAAACTAAAGAAGTGTCCAGCTAGACTCATCTGCTGCCCCTCGTTTCCTGGAGAGCAGGGTGTGAAAATGCTGAACCTTCACCTATGGAAGGTTAGGGTGTCTCACCCTCTGTTATCCATATAGAGCCTGGAAAAATAGTGCACCTGGTAAATTGGTGTGAGGTCAGGGACAAAGCCCTCTGCAAGGGGTTGGGCCACCTGTGCCTTCCCTTGCCTTGAAAGAGGGCTGATGGTGATTGATTCCAACACAGACAAATCTGCCCAAGAGGGGAAAGGAGGAGATCAATCCCTTCCTCTTTCCTCTAAGGAGCAGCTGGGCATGCTGCGTATTTCATCTTTCGTGGTGGTAAATGAGATTATACGCACTGGGTCACTGGACTAACTCCCCTTCACTCAACTCAGGGCCTCCATCCCCAGGAACTGCCACCTCCATGTAGTCACAGCTATAGAGCAGGACTAAATCCTCTGTTGCCCACGGGCAGAGGTCGCTGATCCTCATGGTGCACACAAACTGGAGTTCAAGCTAGGGAACTGACAGAAGGTCCTCTAGAGATGGAAAGGCAATGTGGAGGGTTTCTGTATGCAATGGAATGTACTTTGCTCAAGAAAGTCCATCTTAGCTTCTCAATACCTTTTCCTCCACAGACAGTCCCCCGTGGCCAGAGGGAGGAAATGTCCAACAGCAGCTTCCTCACTGAGTTCCTCCTCCTGGCATTTGCAGACAAACGGGAACTGCAG
Organism: Struthio camelus; assembly: GCF_040807025.1. Lineage (NCBI taxonomy): Eukaryota > Metazoa > Chordata > Aves > Struthioniformes > Struthionidae > Struthio > Struthio camelus. Next base: position 1,742,807 of record NC_090972.1, on the reverse strand, counting down.
CTCTTGCACTTCTCCCTCTTCCTGGGCATCTACCTGGCTGCCCTCTTGGGCAACATCCTCATCATCTCAGCCAGAGCCTGCAACCACCACCTCCACACCCCCATGTACTTCTTCCTTCTCAAGCTCTCCATCCTGGACTTTGGCTCCATCTCCACCACTGTCCCCACATCCATGGCCCGTTCCCTCAGGGACACCAGGGCCATTTCCTACTCAGGATGTGCTGCCCAGGTCTTTTTTCTCTTCTTCTTCATTGGAGCAGAATATTTTCTTCTCACTCTCATGGCCTATATTGCCATCTGCAAAACCCCTGCACTATGGGAGCCTCCTGGGCAGCAGAGCTTGTGTCAAAATGGCTGCAGCTGCCTGGGGCAGTGGCTTTCTCTCTGCGGTGCTGCACACTGCAAACACATTTTCACTCCCACTCTGTGACGGTAATATTGTGGACCAGTTCTTCTGTGAAGTTCCCCAGCTCCTCCGGCTCTCCTGCTCTGACTCCTACCTCAGGCAAAGCTGCGGTTACTGTGGTTAGTGTCTGTGTAGCTTGTGGGGGTTCTGTGTTCATTGTTCTGGCCTACGTGCAGATCTTGACGGCTGTGCTGAGGATTCCCTGTGAGCAGGGCCAGCACAAAGCCTTTTCCATGTGCCTCCCTCACCTGGCTGTGGTCTCCTTGTTTGTCAGCACGGGCATGTTTGCCTACCTGAAGCCCCCATCCATGTCCTGCCCAGCTCTGGATCTGGTGGTGGCCGTTCTGTACTCAGTGGTGCCTCCAGCAGTGAACCCTCTCATCTAGGGCATGAGGAACAAGAAGCTCAAAGAGGCTGTGTGGAAACTGATTGACTTGACATTTTTCAGCAGCAAGAAACTGCCCATCTTCTTCTGCCAATGACTCCCAGCATCTCATGAGAGACCAGGCCTGGTCATGATTCCTCTTTTTTTCCTTTTTTTGTAGGGGAGGGGGCTTTTTTTTTTTTTGCCAGTGTTAGTTTCATCCAGAAAGAAATGTTGTTATCCCTCTCACTTCTACTTAAGCATCTACCTGTTTGTGTGCCCCATTTGTGTAAATGGAGGAACTAGGCTCCTAGGGTAATTAAACAAAGGAAAGGAACCTGCAGCAACTCTCTTTGTCTCAGGTGTTTTCTCTGGATAACTTCTCTGGTAAGCTCACTCAGTGGTGCATGTGTGCAGAGGACAAGGAGAGCAGAAGATTCTGGGTGGGGGAGAGCGACTAAAATGCCATCTCCTTAGTGTGGTGCCTGAACACTGAGCTCTTCTTCCAAAGCTAGAGTCACAAATCTGGCCAAGGAATGCTATCCCAAAAGGGCTTGTTGCTTTCTGGGGTTCTCCATGGGCTCAGGGTGATGCGATCTGAGTCCCAGTGTTAACAGGTTACGCACTTAAGGACTGGCTTCCTTTACCAGCTTGTACACATGATTCCATCTTTTCTGCAATATGAAGGATGGTAGCTTGGGGATCCCTCAGCTGGCAAGCCTGAGTCTTGAGGCGCACACTTGCAGAGCTGCATAGAACCACCCACTCCCAAGGAAGGACTGTTTGATCTGTAGTACGGAAAAAAGGCATCCAAAAAGATCTTGAGCATCTCTGAATTGCTGCTGGGGTAGGGAAGAGAAGACGCCATCCATTACAGATGAAACAGCCATTCCGGGGATGTAAGGAGGGTGAGATAATCTCAGAATGGGAGATAGCTGCTCCAAGGGTCATCTTTCCAAGCCTTGCACGAAGGGAGGAGTGCAGGAAGGAGGAGTGTGTGAGGTGGACCACGCTACACAGCCAAGCCGTGGTATTAGGAACTCTGAATATGATAATATCAGCAATGATTGGTTAAACACAATAGGGTTATTCCCTCCCAGGAAAACTCTAATAGCTTTGCAACTGTGGGCTAATGTATACACAACCAGGCAATTCCTGGCCTGGGGAAAAGGGGAAATCCCCAAGAGAGGCTGAAGACATTGTCCTGCAGAATGGCACACCTGCTTGCACACTATCCAGGGCCAGCTATGATGTAGACTGAATGTCGAAGCTCAGCTACTGGAGGGATCCACATTGTACCTATGCGTGCATATACATATTTATACACACACTTTACATATATATATATATGTACATACATACATACATACATACATACATATATACACACATATATATATATATATTTCCTGCTAACAGACCTTCATCCTGATCAGCCAGAAGGGAACAGGATGAATGCTGTTCGTGCGAGTGCTGAGTATATCCGCCTGCGTTGACCTGGGTGGCCAGCCAAGCAGACATGGAGTACAGGGTGAGCTGCCTGTGGGGAAAGGAGGCTCAGCCTCGCTGCTGCAGAGACTGGGCAGCCACGGCTGCAGTCACCACTGCCAGGTGGGCTGGGGGAATGCAGCTCCTAGAGACAGCTGCAGAAAGCCCTAGCAATGCAGAAGGAAGGAGGTGAGACCTGGAGCCAGCTGGATCGGGCAACCCCTCACAGGCAGGATTTGAATCCCTGAGTGCAGTGCACCAAGCTTAGCAGCCCCCTGGCTTTTCCGTGGAGACACAACCTCAGCACAGTGCTGCAGTTTACGATTGGGTTTCCAGAGCAGAGACGGACAAGCTTTGAGAGCTCTTTCTGTAGGAGATGGGATGCCAACAAGTTTCCTGTCTCCAGGGCTGCCTCCAGTTCCCTCTTCCAGATAATTCCCAGCTTACCCAGTTGAGCAAATTCAGGTTCTTTCCCATGCTTATTCCTACACATTGATGCCCACTTTTTCAAGCTCTTTTACCCTCGTTTCCTACTTTCCTGTGGTTTTGGTTTTTGTAAAGCGTGGAGGAAGAAGGAAGAGGAGCACCAGAGCCTGAACAGGGCCTTCAGCCCTGGCCCCTCACGTTCAGAGACTGATGCTCTCCCACGTGAGCATCCAGATCCTTTGGAGGTGCTTGGCCTCAGGCAGGAGATGGCAGCAGAGATTGCAGCTCAAGGCAGGGCTTTGGGGTAGGACTGACAGCTGGAGGCTATACCAGGCTAGGCAGGTAATTTGGATGTTGGTATTTGAAGAAAACTCACCTGGAGACAGGCTTCCACCTGGCAGGCTTATTGCCAACAGTTTTGTTCAGGTGGGATGTTGACTCACTCCAGGTTTTGAATTCCCCTGGAGGAAAATACATAGATGGTTAGAAGGCAAGTGCTATCTCCTCCTGGGAACTGAGCCCAACTGGGAAAGTGGGAGGGCCAAATCCTGACTGCTCTACCGTTGAGGTGGAGTTCTTGGAGGGGGCTTTGGATGTGCCTAAGCCGAGGACACACATCTGACCCTTTGGCAGGGTGCTCAGAGTATGAGTAGGATGTACTGCTGACAGCACAGAGGTGGCTCTGGTGGCTCTGGTGTGGGGCACAGCTGCTCCAAGCAGCTCCCTATTACTGAACCCATGCCACAATTTTGGTCCCCCTAAGCTGCTCCCTGTTGTTCCTCCCATGACGTGGGGTTAGTCCCCCTGAGCTGCTCCCTATTCCTCACCCCATTTCTTGGCGTCAGTCCCCCTCGGCTGCTTCCTACTCCTCATCCCATGCCACAGTTTTGCTCCCTCCAAGCTGCTCCCTATTGCTCACCCTGTGCCACATTGCCAGAGGGAGAAGTCAGAGCCCTTTTCCCATCGGGGCATGCAGAGAGGGGCTGGGAGGTGACAGGATGGGTGGCCATAGCAAGGCCTCCTCCCAGCCAAGGGTGGGTGAGAGTCTCTGCAAACACCTTCTAAGCAGGGCCACAGCCCTGCGAGGGGGACGCTGATGGCCCTTCCTGACTTCCCCCAGGACCACTTTTGGGTCACTGGGGTCTGTCCATGCTCTAAAGCCCCTTGGCCAGGAGGAGCATAGGACAGAGCATAGGACAGAGTGATTAGTAAAAGAGGAGTGGCAAGCCAGACTTTGATAGACGCCACCAGACTATCTCGGTCTGGGTGGCTTCAGTATTTATTTATTTATTTATTTACTTTTTTACCTGCAGAAAATTATGCCCATTTAGTTGCTTTGAAATCCGTTTCAGAGCATTTTCTGAGTTTCTATACACACCATTGCCCCCACCCCTCCATAGCCTGCTCTTGAGCAGAGTTTGATCACATTGCTTGTATTCTCACCAGATACCTTTCCAAATGTTCTCTTCTGCTCTGGAAATTGTGTTTCAAAGCAGCTTGGAGAGAGGATGTCACCAGATGTCCCTCAGCACCCTGGCTGTTGTCTGTGCTTGTATCACCCTGAGGCCTGTGACCCTCAAACCACCATGAAGGATGTTTCCAAAGCAACTCGGAAAGTTTTAGCTGGTTTGCTTTTCAGTGCCTTGAAAGATGGTGAAAGACCAGTCCTACCACTTGTCTTTGCTATAACACTACTCATAGCCCAGGATGAGCAGTTCCTAAATATCAGCTTTGGTGGTGCCACCACTTTAGATGCCCTTGCCTGAGTCCTTCCACCTGTCTGGTTCATGTTCAAGCATCACCTCCTCCGGGCTCAAGGTCGGTGCATCCCTCTGAGTAAGAAGTCCAGCAAAGCGGGCAGGAGACCTGCATGGATGAGCAAGGAGCTCCTGGCAAAACTCCAACAGCAGAAGGAAGTCTACAGAAAGTCGAAAAGGGGACAGGCCACTTGGGAGGAATACAGGGACGTTGTCAGAGTGTGCAGGGATGTGACAAGGAAGGCCAAGGCCCATTTGGAATCAAATCTGGCAAGGGATGTCAAGGACAACAAGAAGGGCTTCTACAAATACACCTATAGCAAAAGGAAGACGAGGGAAAACGTGGGCCCACTGCTGAATGGGGGCAGGTGCCCTGGTGACGAAGACTACAGAGAAGGCAGAGTTATTGAATGCTGCCTTTGCTTCAGCCTTGACTGCTAAGGCCAGTCCTCAGGAATTCCAGACCCTGGGGACAAGAGAGAAAGTCTGGAGAAAGGAAGACTCTCCCTTGGTGGAGGAGGATCAGGTTAGAAATCTTTTGTCCAAACTTGACATCCATAAATCCATGGGCCCTGATGGCATGCACCCACGAGTGCTGAGGGAGCTGGCGGATGTTATCGCTAGGCCACTCTCCATCATCTTTGAAAAGTCCTGGAGATCGGGAGAGGTGCCTGAGTCCTGGAAGAAAGCCAGCATCACCCCAGTCTTCCAAAAGGGCAAGAAGGAGGAGCCAGGAAACTACAGGCCTGTCAGCTTCACCTCCATCCCTGGAAAGGGGATGGAACAGCTCCTCCTGGAGGTCATCACTAAGCATGTGGAGGACAAGAAGGTGATCAGGAGTAGTCAGCATGGATTCACCAAAGGGAAATCATGCTTGACCAGTCTGATAGCCTTCTAGGATGGAATGAGTGGCTGGGTAGATGAGGGGAGAGCAGCGGATGTTGTCTTCCTGGACTTCAGCAAGGCTTTTGACACTGTCTCCCATCACATCCTCCTAGGTAAGCTCAGGAAGTGTGGGCTAGATGAGTGGACAGTGAGGTGGATTGAGAACTGGCTGAATGGCAGAGCTCAGAGGGTTGTGGTCAGTCTAGTTGGAGGCCCGTAGCTAGTGGTGTCCCCCAGGGGTCAGTCCTGGGTCCAGTCTTGTTCAATGTATTTATTCATCAATGACCTGGAGGAAGGGACAGAGTGCACCCTCAGCAAGTTTGCTGATGATACTAAACTGGGAGGAGTAGAGGCTACACCAGAAGGCTGTGCTGCCATTCAGAGGGACCTGGACAGGCTGGAGAGATGGGCAGAGAGGAACCTCCTGAAATCCAACAAAGGCAAGGGCAGGGTCCTGCACCTAGGCAGGAATAACCCCATGCACCAGTACAGGCTGGGGGCTGACCTGCTGGAAAGCAGCTCTGCCGAGAAGGACCTGGGAGTGCTGGTGGACAACAAGTTAAACATGAGCCAGCAGTGTGGCCTTGTGGCCAAGAAGGCCAATGGGATCCTGGGGTGCATTAGGCAGAGTGTTGCCAGCAGGTGGAGGGAGGTGCTCCTGCCCCTCTCCTCAGCCCTGGGGAGGCCTCACTTGGGAGTACTGTGCCCAGTTCTGGGCTCCCCAGTACAGGAGAGACATGGAGCAACTGGAGTGAGTCCAGCGGAGGGCTATTAAGATGGTGAAGGGACTGGAGCCTCTCTCCTCTGAAGAAAGGCTGAGGCAGCTGGGCCTGTTGAGCCTGGAAGAGAGAAGACTCAAGGGGGATCTGGACACTGTGCATAAATACCTGAAGAGAGGGTGTCAAGAGGATGAGGCCAGCCTCTTCTCCGTGGTGCCCAGCAATAGGATGAGAGACAGCGGGCGCAAAATGAAACACAGGAAGTTCTCTTTGAACATGAGGAAAAGTTTCTTTACTGTGAGAGTTACTGAGCACTTGTTGGGGTTTGCAGTTCACCTTTATTTGACCTCCATCAGACTGCCCAGCCCTGGTCGGGATTCCCGCCAGTGTCCGTTTAAACTCATTGGTGAGGAGAGGTCACATGTTACTAGGGTCCCTGGCTGTCCATCACCAGGAGCTTTCCAGAAGAGAGGCGGAAACCACGCTTGGCATGACCACGCCCACAATTGGCCCTTGGTATAAAAGGTGGCTGCTGGCGCCACAGGGGAGCTTCTGGGGGCTGCCGGAGTTGGTGGTGGTAACCGAAGAAAGAAGAGAAGAACCGAGAAGGAGCATGGCTGCGGGACAGCCGTCATTGGGAGCAAAAGCACCGGGTAGGAAGACGAGTGCTCCTTCAGTGCTCCCCCGCCCACTCCCTCCTGGTAGGGGACGCCGGACCAGGACAAGCCCGCCGGAGTCCACCACTCCTGAGCAGCTGCACGAGGTGTTGTAAGTTAACCACTACAGGCTTTGTTCCCGGGGGTCGGCATACCTCATTGGTGTGGCCGGATCGCAAATACGGGTTGTACCTGAACACGGTTTTATACCGAGGATCAGCACACCCACCCACCCACCTACCCACCCAGTGTGGCTAGATCACTTCTACGGGCTTTGTTCCCGGGGATTGGCACGCCTGTCCAGCAGGGCCTGATCAGGGCAATGCCCCCCACCCCCGCAGCCCCCACACCCCTTCTCTTTTTTTATAAAGGCACGTCAATATCATTCATAATTTTATTTGCTGTGAAACCTTATTTGCTTTGTTGTTATTTTTCCTGGAAGCTCCCACTAAATACCATTGTATATAGTTAATATATGTTTGTCTTGACTGTTTACCATTGTATAGTTACTGCATGTTTGTATTGATTGTTTAACTGAACTGAGGAGAATAATCAGTTTTCCCACAATGCCCTTCAATTGGTGTGGGCGCTCCTCTGCTATGGACCGGGACAGCACTGGAAGAGGTTGCCCAGAGCGACGGTGGAGTCTCCATCCTTGGAGATGTTCAAAAGGCATCTGGACGCAAAGTGGGGCAAGGCGCTCTAGCTGGCCCTGCTTGAGCAGCGGGGTTGGACTAGATGTTCTCCAGAGGTCCCTTCCAACCTCAAGCATTCTGGGATTCTGTGAAAGCCCCAAACCCTGCACGGATGCCTGAAGCCTAAGGCCTAAGCTGCTCCCTGACAGCCCCTAACCGTCCAGCTGCTTTTGTAAGACTAGCTGGAAGGCGTTTGGGGCTGGGGAGGCAGAGGAAGGGCAGGGTGTGTGGGGTGCTGGAGAGAAAGCACACAGGGAGGTGAGAGGGAAGGGGAAGGGCAGGGGAGAGGGAGCTGGAGGTGAAGGTGTGAGGGCTGGGCTGTAGGTGGTGAGGTCAGTTGTGCTGCAGGAAGCTGCTTGGTGAGGAAGCAGCAGGCTGGCCTGGGGAGGTGCTCAAGTGAAGGGCGAGGGGTAGCCCAGGAGGGCCGAGAGTAACTCGGGAGTAACTATGACTCTCTGAAGATAGGGCCATAGTTACTGACTGGGCTGAGCTGCAGAGGCAACACCTCCTCGTGGTCCCGCTGGATGCCCACTCGTGGGCAACCAAGTTTGCCTCTGCCCCAGTGTGCAGTGTTAGAGTTGCTTCCTCCCTATCGACTGGCCTCACTGACCACTCGATAGTACTTCGAGGTGAATCAAAATTTTTCGATTGTGGATAATTGGCTTACTCGTGGTCCAGAGCCCTTGGCCTAGGGGCTGCTTAAAGGCACACCAGTTGAACTTGGGGGCTGGTTCTTCTGGCATGTTTTTAACTCCCGCAGTCATGTTTGACAACCTAGTAAGACCATGGGTTGTCAATTTCATGTCAGTGGGCACCCAGACGGATGAGTTTCCCATTGATGTCGCTGCCGCTAGGCCAGCGACTTTAACATCAAATGGGTGGCCTGTCATTTCACAGAATCTGACATTTTACAATTCGGCTTATGACTCTTGGGATGGGAGTATTCCCAGACCAAGTTTGGATTGTGTTAAAGATCTGCCAGAGGTTTATGAGGCTCTGGAATCCCCGGTCGGCTCACCCGTGGTAGGCCGGACTGATGAAGCCCAGGGTGGAGGCGATGGCGGGAGAGGTTCTGGAGTCTCCCTCTCGCAAGGCAATCTTACCAGCTTTGGTGACCCCTATTCTTGACTCCAGGGGGGAGCAGCTGACGGTGGCACGCCGGTTGTGAAGATCCCAGATGAACATCCAGCATGTCCATGCTGTGGAGTCAAGGCAGGAAAAATTGCGGCGTTGACTGAACATCTGCGGAGGGCCCACGGTCGGCGACGAGTGCTATTTCAGTGTTCCCGGTGTGGGAAGCTGAACGAGAAACATCATAGCATTGCCTGCCACTTAACGAGGGGCTGCGGAACCCTGGGGGAAGTAGAAGATGAAGCCTCGGAGGCCCCTCTCCCATGGAACTGTGAGGAATGCAACCAGGCGTTCAAGACAAAGAGCGGCCTTTCCCAACACAAACGTCTCGTTCACCCGAAGACTAGGAATAGAGAAGGGATTGAGGCGTCTTGCGCGAAGGGAAAGGGACTGCGAGGTATGCACAAGAGTATTTGGTCGGAGGAAGAGAGGGCTCTGCTGAGGGAGCTGGAACAGAGGTTCAGAGAGGCACGAAACATCAATAAGCGGATTTCTGAGCATTTGCCCAGAAAATTGATAAAGCAATTCAGTGATAAGAGACGGTGGCTGGTGCCAAAGTATTCACATTGCCGAAAAGAGCTGGCAGTCCATCTTGGTATGTTCCGGCATGTGAGGACATGGAGGGCTGCGAGACGTCGGCCAAGAGAGAAGCCACGTTTTGTGGAGGTAAGGGGTCTTGAGGGAATGGTGCTGCAGGTGGCCAGGGACTGGTGGCCTGTGGGAGGCCCCTACCCAAAGCCTGACCCCTAACCTGAAGCCCTACCCTTCCGCCTTGCCTCCTTGCCCTCTCTCTTTGCTAAGGCCAAAGCCAAAGTGCTATGGTGAAGCCTGAATCTCTGCCCCATGACCCTAACTCTTTGCCTGTGCCTGAAGCTAATCCCATGCCCTGATCCCTTGCCTTGAAGCACTAGACTGGGCTTTAGCCCTCACTCCTACCCAAACCCACAACATTCTGCCACAAAACTCTAGCCCATACCCGCAAGCCTGAGCACAAACCCCAAGCCCAACACTCAAGCAGAACCCACAAGCTTTCCCTAATCCCACTAAGTGCAAAGCCCAAAGCCTCCACTGGTGCCTGAGGCCTAAGCCCAAAGCTCCTCCCTCAAAGCCCCTAACTGTCCAGCCCTCTTGTCAGCCTAGCTCAAAGGCATTTGTAGCCTGGGAGGCAGGGCAAGCTCAAGTGCTCAAGTTAAGGGCAAGGGGCAGCGCAGGAGGGCTGAGGTTGTGGGAGGATGGAGGAAGAGGCAAGTTGGAGGGAGAGCGCTTGGTTGTTGACAGAGAGGTCCCTTCTGTTTCAGCACGTGGCTGCCCGGCAGAAGAGGACAGCTGTGAGGACATGAAGGGCTTCCTCATCTGGGACAGAGCGGATCTCTCTAATAGCATCTCTGCAATACAAAGCAATCTCCTCAGTTCAGTACCTGAATGCTGGGCTCTTCTTCCAAAGCTGGAGTCACAAATGTTGCCAAGGAATGGTGTCCTCTTAGGGAAGGAGGGTGAGATTCAGGGCTTCCTTGTTGGGCCATCTGTCCATGGAGACGGTGAATGATCCCAGAGTTACCTCCTGAGGCTGGGCCACATGTGGTTGGGCTGGTGGCAGATGACCATCCCCCTGGAGAGGAAACAAGGTGCCAGGGGGAGCTCAGAGCATTTCTGGGAACAGGAGACAGTGGGGGTGGGCACTGAGTGGAGCCTCACAACACAAGAGACCATTCAAGGTAGTCTCTGAGTGGTAGGAGCAAAATCAACAAATGCAAAGGCAAAGGAAGGCTCTGCAATCCTAGGAGAGGCAGGGGACATCCTACTAGGAGGCTCAGGGAAGGGAGCCTGCAGAGTCATCCATGGCACCCTCTTTGAAACGCCATAGGCTAGGCCCAGTGCAGCCCCATCACACATCTTGTGCCCTTGGCAATGCTCCCACAGCCATAGGAAATGGGAGGCGGGGACTGCCAGCAGCATGATAACCATCCTCTTGGGTCTGCTTTGTGCTCTGACAAGCATGGCCGCTGTGGACTTTCCCCATGGCCTCCTGGCACCACTGTTGTCTCTCTCTGCTGAGCAGCAGTGCCTGCACAGAGCCCTGCAGGGAGCGCCGGGCAGGGGGTCCTGGAACGGCTGGCCAGCCCAGCATGGACACCCTCACCTGGGGAGAGGCTCTCTCTGGGGAGCAAGGAGGTGTCTGGAAGGGAGCAAGGGGGCGGTGGTGTGTGGGACAGGAGGGAATGAGAAAGAGAATCCTGTTTCTGCATCCATCAGCTTGGGGAAGGCTGCTCTGTCAGTGGAGCAGCACGAGTTGCCTGAAGAGCCCCCAGCGCCAGGGCTCTTGCGCTGCCCAGAAGAGAAGGGCTGGCACGGAGGTGCCATAGGCAGCCTTGGGAATAGGGACTATCCTGGAAAGGAGAAGAGGGGAGAAAGGGAGTCACTAGCTTCTGTTTCCCTGTGCCATTGCTGGCCTCCAGCCCTGAGGCCGATGGAGAGGTTTTCACGCCCTCTTCCCTGCTCTGCTGGGCTGGGGAGAGAGCAGGGAGGTGAAGAGAGACAGCAGGCCGAACTGGTCTGGAAAGTGCCTTGGAGAGGCAAACCCCCGGGTTCAGCAGCACACTTGTGTGAAGAGGCAGGCTGGGGGCACCCACCAGTGTGCTCCTGGCTCCCACCTAGGCCTCATAAAAGCACACGAAGGGCCAGAAGAGAGGAGCCTGCTCTATGCCCTTGTTGCCCAAACACACCAGGAAAACTGCCCCAGGTCTTTTGTCAGGGAGCCAGCCCCTCACATCAGCCATTCCCAGTGCTGGCTGTTTATCCTAGTGCTGCGGGGTCACATTTGGCACGTGGCCAGCTCCATCCTCCTGCGCGGCTCATTTTTGCAATTGTGAGGACTGCCCCGAGGGCGAGGGGGTGCTTCTGCCCCCCTTGAATGCACCCTGCCCCATGTGGTGCCTGCACAGCAGGGCTGTGCAACTGCAGTCAGAGCAGCAGGGCTCAGCTGACCTAGGGTCTGGATGCAGCTGGGAGCCAGGATGCTCCTCGCTGCTCCACTTCAAAAGGGCAACTCGTCTGCACAGAGCAGGAACCAGCTCTCCAGGTGTCACGTGTCCTGGGAAGCCCTTTCGGGTGAGCAACCTTAGGACAAAGGCTGCTAGATGGCTGATTGCCCACAGGCTCATTGGGGAAGGCCGCCTGCTGTTGGTCTCACTGCCAGCCTCACTATGGCAGCTGGCAGTGTTTGCCCCAGGGCTGCCCCACACCATCACAGCCCCCAACACTGTGGGCCCAGCTCATCCCCTCTGCAGGAAGCTTCTGCCAAAACCATTGCCCAGCCCTGGCCCCTCCTCCCAGGCTGTGGCAGGGGTGTCTCTCCCATGTCTCACCCTCACCCCAGGGACAGGTGAGGCCATTTCCCCCTGGGGAACAGGCTCCACAGAAGGGCCTCCAGGCCTGAGCCATCTCTGCCAGATCCCAGCCTCCGCGAGTGGCACCTCCGTTGCACCCATGTATCTCTAGCCTGCTTGGACCTTGGCCACGTGTCATAGTCTCTGTCTCCAGCCCTGCCTCTCCCTGCATCTTGTATTGCTCCTGACTGGTGGAGCAGAAAATCCCACCATTCCCTGACGGGATTCTGGACTTGACACTTGTTCAACTGGTTATCCACCTGGAACCCCAGCTGTGGACTTTCAGCAAAGATGTGTTCTAGGCACTCGGCCCTAGCCAATCCGCTCCTGCTTCAGCAAATTATTCCCACCCCTGAGGCAGGAATTTGCAGCTGCCTTGCTTGAAATAAGTGAGGCGCCCATCAGCCCATTTCTGCAGCCTGTCAAGTTCCCTAAGACGAGCCATGTCAGTAGGGCCAGTTAGTGCACTCAGGGCCCTGGCAGAAGCCCCCTCTCCCAGCAAGCTGTGTCCTCAACCTTACATAGACCTGGGTTCAGGGTGTGGTTTTAGGGCTATTTCAGGGGACACTGCCTGAAAACAGGGGTGGGGAAGCGCGAAAGGGACATAGTATCAGAGACTTGTGGCAGCGTGGGCAGGTGCCAGCTGCCTATGAGCTGCCCCCAACGCTGGGCAGGCTTGGGGAGGAAAGGCCTGAGGCATTCCTGGGGAGCCCCGCAGGGCCACATGGGCTCTGGGGAAAGGCTCCAAGCTGGCTCCAGGGAGCCCCACAGGACTGGGCAGGCTTTGGGGGAAGGGTCAGAGCCAGCCCCAGAGAGCCCCACAGGGCCTGGCAGGCTCAGCGGGGAAGGGTCCAAGTTGGCTCCAGGGAGCCCCACAGGGACGGGCAGCACTGGTGGAGGGGGGCTTGGGGAGAGGGTTCACTCAAGTGCCCGTGATGGGAACCGGGGTCAGACCCCGTCCAGGGATTGCCAGGCAAGTCCCTAGTGACAAGGCAGGTCTGAGGTCAAGCTGGAAAGACAGGCCACAGGCCAGGGTGCAGATCACCAAAGGCCATGACCAGGCATAGGCATGGCTGTGATGGAGCTGCACACACATCCTCCTACAACAGCATTCAGGCAGGGACTGACCGTCCAGGCGTCAGCTTAAATGGAGCTCCTGGGCCCATAGGCACAAACTGGCTTCAACAACTAGCTACATGCCTTCTCCTCTCATTAGTGGCACACAGGAAGGAGTGAACAAGGTTCCTACTGTCCCTACCTACTATGTCCCTGCCTACTAGACAAGGTAAGAGCCTAAGTTCAAGGAAGAAGGCATCTGTTCTGGCACTGTGGTAACAAAATCCAAATTTGACGTGGCTGATGCCTTGATTCTGCTGAGTGATTCCTGGGAAGGTATGCAGAAAAGCATTTCATTAGGAGGAATCTTCTGTGAGTCCATGGGGCTTATGTCAGAGCCCTGAGTGCACTAAGAAGCCTGAATGGCCCTGAGCAGCTTCCCCTGGGCCCTGACCAGCCAAGGCCCCTGCCATGTGACCTGAGTTATGCCCCTGGGCTCCTAGTTCCCTGTCCCTTAGGGAGTGGCATCCCTTGCTCCCCAGCTCCCTGCACCCTTTCAGGAGCACTGAGCAAGGGAATGGGGGCTCCTCACTCAGGGCAGGCTACTGCTCCCTGCTTCCTCAGAGCCCTTCCCAGCACAGACCAGCTGCTCAGCAGCCATCCCCTGGCTCTCCAGGGTGGCCCTAGCCTGCCTTGCTCCCTTTATGGAGCACAAGGACCTGATTGTCCAGACCCTGAGGACCTCTCTGTGGCTTGTCAGTGTGCAGCTGTGGCTGAGGTAGCCTTGCTGGAGCTCTGGCAGGGCAGTCACTCAGCTGCTGCCTGTCCACTTCCAAGGAGGAAGCTGGGTGAGGAGGATGGCCAGGGTGGCTCCTGCCCAGGGCCTCAGGCAGCTCTCAGACCTGCTTCTCACTGTGCACAGGCACCTCATGGTATGCCTGAGAGTGCCGTGGGAGCCTTGGGGGAGCTCAGCCGTGCTTTTCCTCACGCCCTCCCCCTTAGCACTCCCAAAGGAGGAGCCTATGGAGCAAGGTGCCATGCAAGCTCATCCCAGGAGCAAGAGCACAGATGGAGGGAAGGGGCATGCTTTCACTGTGTGTGGGAGGGGAGGGAGGATGGGGAGGGGGGAGGCCCCTGTGTTGTCCCTTGTCCCAGTAACCCTCCTGCTCCTCTTGGGGCTGTGTGCCCTTGAGCCTCACTTCCCCATGCCCCTTACTGCCCTCCCGCAGGGGTGCGCCATCCAAACCATTGCCCTGGTGGACTCAGGGGCTTCCCACCCTCTTGTGGCCTCTGAGTTTGTCCCGAGTGCCCATATCCTTACCTAGCCTCTGCTGACCCCTCACCACAGTCACTGCAGGAGATGGGAGCATGCTTGCACTTCCCTGTGGGAGGCTGTTACTTGGAGGGTGAGGGTCAGAGACAGCCCTGGTGGCCTCATGGAACTGTTCCCCAGCTACAGCACCGCACAGGGCTGCCCCTAGAAAGGCCCGTGTTCCTGGTGTGGTGCACACCAGCAGTTGTCTGGCTGCATGGCTGCCATGACGGCGTCTGAAGGGAGCTGTCTGCGGTGACCTCCTGTTGTGCAGTGACCAAGCAATGGAACTGCACAAGAGTGGTGCCAAGTACAGCAGCCCTGCAGCATAGTGGTGCCCTCAGCACAGCACAGCCTCAGCACCAAGGTCCCTGCCTCACTGCAGCTGCCACCAGGGCCACAGCCTGCAGCTCTGACTCCCCCAGGTGTCAAGACCATACCTTCTCCTGGACGTCCCTGGCAATGCTCCTAGGTGAGTGCAGCGACTGTGCGGATCTTTTCAGAAAGAAGGGTGCAGAAACCCTACCACTCCCTTGCTGCTGCTTTTCTCTTCTTGTTTTTTTTTCTTTAATGTGGGGGGTGGGGGAGAAGAAAGGATGGCCCTGTGGAGATTACAGGGGGCTGAACGCCATGGGAGTAAAGAACTGGCAGCCCCGTTTCTCTTAGCAGTGCTCTTGGAACGCCTACAGGGAACTCGCTTATTCATAAAGCTGGGCCTGCAAGACGGGGCCAGTATGTTGTCAATGATGTGCTGGAGGAATTGCTTGATGCCTGTGTTCTGGCATAACTGCCACGTGCCCTCCTGAGCTGGCAGCCCCTGCTACTGTGCAAGGGATGTAGCTGCTTTTGGCATGTGTTACCTTGTGTGGGCAGTTCTTGAGGCAGGATTATTCCTCCTGCAGCTCCCAGAAGAGCTCTCCTCTGGCAGAGGACTTCTTGGTGGATGTCAGAAGCACAAGCACCTTCTGCACAATGGAAATGGGCACTGAGCAGAGTCCCCTTCCTAGGCCACCTAGACCCCAGCTGGCCTTTTGCTGGAGAAGCAGCTGCCTCAGACCGAGCCATTGGGGCCACCATGTCCCAGAGGGTTGCCCCAAAGCAAGAACTCTACCCTTGGGCCTTCTTCTCTAGGCAGCTCCCTCCCACTGAGGGCAAGTAGGATTCTGGGGACAAGGCGGCTCTGGTGATCGAAGCTGCCTTTGAGGGGTGGCAGCACCTTCTCAAGGGAGCGGAAGAATGGACAGTGGTGCTCACCAAGCCCTGTATCTTCTCTTGCTGTTGGGGAATGAAGGGCCTCTCTCGCCAGGAGGACAACCGAGATTTGGATGCACACCTTGCCTGTGAAGGCCCTGTGCTTTTTCCTTGCAGATGCTTCCTCACTGCCACAGCAGAGCAGGAACATCTTGCAGAAGCAACACTCCTCACTCTGCCAAATGGGCAGAATTTGCTGTGCCACAGCAAGTGACCTGCTCTTGGCACCCCGTTGTGCTGGCGCAGCATGGTGCTAGCCCAGCCTCCCCTAGCCTGTGACAAGAGGATGGCTGCCTGCACTGGGGCAGGCAGATGTATAGCCTGTACAGACTGCTGTTAGCACTGCTCCTCCCTGTGCCGAGCACTTGGCCCCGGAAGTGGAGCTGCCTTTGTGTTCACCCGCCCACCTCACTGAGGAAGTGAACAAATCATCAGGGTAGTGGTATTCCACCAGTGGCCAGGCTGCAGTGCAGGTCACGCACATGCAGGGCTTCCCACTGATTCTACAGCACCAGACTAGAGTCAGGCTCAACAGGGTCCTCTTTCCCTGCTGATTCTGCCAAGCCTGTTCCCTTGGCTGTAGTTTTGCTGGAGAGTAGGTAGGGACAGTGGGAATCTCGTTCATCCATTCATGAATGTCCCTAATTAGAGGATGAGGCATTTGGCTACTTATGGACCATGAATTTCATGACACCTTGTCCGAGTTGAGATTTGGTAGGTGGCCCGTCCGCCCTTGGCCAAGCCAGTGGCATGCATCATTTGGGAACAAGATCTCCGTCCCGCCTACCTCCATTCGCTCAACCACAAGGGAGCCAGGCAAGAGCAAAAGGCAACGGTACAGAAGACTGAGCCGACTCCTGTTGCCTCTGTGAAGAATTTTACTGTTGCCTTCCAAGGCGGCCTTTGTATAACTTAAGTCACAGCCGTTAATTTAGGCAGTTCAGTAAATCCACACTTACCTCTCCTGGTAAAGACGTGGAAGATGTGAACTGAGGAGAAGAGAGCTCTTGGAGAGAAGAGCATCGCCACCTCTTTTGGCAGCTGGTGGAGAGCCCCAGGTTGGCCAAGAACCCATCGTTGCCCTTGAACTACTTCCCTGGAGAGCTGACTGGGAAGCCCAGGATCTCCACTTCTTCCCTGGTCATCATCCTCTTCAGCTGCTCCCTCAGGTGCTGAGAGTTTTGCGCCTTCTCTGCCACTGCCTCACCTAAAGATGACAAGACACTCTCAGAATGGACAGTCACGTCCACCACGTTGCCCTGAGATCCCTTAACCACGACCCAACCTGGCTTGAAGAGTTTGTTGTTATTATCTCTGATGTTGCGCTCTAAATAGGGTCTGCGCTGTGAGTCGGCCGGGTGAGGGTGGGAGGAGGAGGCCGCTACACCGGTAGCGGCCCCAGGTAGGGGGGGCAGAAGCCAGGTCGGGCAGAGCGAGGCAGGCACGCCGGATGGCAGAGTGCCGGGGCAGGGCGGGGGGGAGGGAAGGAAGGGTGCCGCCGACGGCCACGGCGGGAGACTGAGAGCACCGGCCAGGGAGGAGAAGGGATGCGCTGGGGCTCGGCGTCCGCACCACCCGTGGTGGGGGCTCGCCATCCCGGCGGCGAGCACGCGCTCGCGCCGGGGTCGCGCGTTCGAGGCAGGCCGGCGCAAGCCGACCGCGCGGCGTCTCTCCGCTGAGACCAGACCGCGGAGAGAGGGGGCAGGGTACCCCTCTCCGTCCCGGCTGCCCGTGGGGCAGGCACGGGCCGCGCCGGTGGGCATGGGGGGGTACAGCACTGACCCCCTGGCCCCTCCGGCAGCACACCCAGCTGCCCCCCGGGTCGCATTGGGCCACCCGAGTCTTTAAACCCCCGCCCGGCTCTCCGACCGAGAACCCTCGGGCCCGGAGCCCGGGGCCCATGGCCATCCCTACCCGGGGGGGCCGCTACCGGCGGCCGCGGTGGCTGGAGGCCCTCCTCCTTCCTCCCAGCGTGCCCCCCCCCGCCCCCCGCCCCCGGCCCGGCTGACTCGCAGCGCGGCCCCCACAGCACGGCATAGAGCGGCTGGAGCGGTTGGGGGGGGAGGGGAGGAGGAAGCGTGGAAGGCCGGCAGGGCACGGCCGGTGCGGCACGCGCAGCGCAGCGCCCGGGAGGAGCACGCTGGCACACGGGACCACACGGGTGGGTCACCGAGGGGAGGCAGGAGAAGCGCGGACGCTAGGTACCTGGC
>NC_090972.1:1702566-1705066 GCF_040807025.1 Struthio camelus | reverse complement strand
GAGGCGAACCCCCCCCCCCCCGCGCACCCGCTCCCCCTTTACGGGAGAGCTAAACGGACGTGCTAGAGGAGGAAGCGACCTCGAGATGGGCGCGGCCCCCCACCGAGGAAACACCGGGGCGGCACGCTCCGCAGCAGGCGGGGGTCCGGCAGCTCTGGGAGGGGGGCGCCCCCCTTTCCACCCGAACCGGCACACACCCAGGGCGGGTGGCACCCACTCGGCCCTTTCTCATGTCAGTTCGCCACCCCACCAACGGCTGCTTGCGGCCGGCACCCGGCGACCCGGGGCTGAGACCATCCCCGTGCAAGGTTTTTTCGGACACCTGAGAACTCACAGGGCCACTTGGCCTCGCAGAGCCGGGTTCGGTGATAGAAGCCCGAGGATAAGCGGGAGAGCACACACACACCTCTCCTTCGCCGCTCCAGCGGGCAGCACCTCGCGCGCGACAGGACGCGTGCTGGAGAGGAGACCCCCCTGCCTGAACATCGGACACCGCCCATGCACCCCCCTGTGACGGGGGAGCACAGCAGAGCCGACCCGCCGGGGGCCCTCTCCGACGCGACCCGAACGGCCTCATCGATCGGGAGCAAACACACACGGTCGAGTCCTGAGCCAACTCACCCCGCCGCCCACCAGTGGCCGCAAACCAGCGGCGGGCGCTGCGTGTGGGTGCGGACCATCGTCTGCAAGAGGTGCCCACTCGAGCCTGAACACCGGCACCGCCCCCACGCTCCCTGTGACGGGGAAGCAGGGAAGCGCCAGCCCGCCGAGGGGCCTCTCCGACGTGTCCCGGGACGCCTCAGCGGGCGTCTGCGTGTGGGTGTGGATCGGCAGCCGCGAGCCGGCTGCTGCTCCGGCCGGAGCACCGGCATCACCACGCTCCCTGCGACAGGGGCCCGAAGAACGAGGCTCTCGAGCCGCTGGTGTCTGGGCAGAGCCGCACGGGGCACCCCCCGGTTTCTCTCTGGACCACCCTCTGGCGTTCACGAACGGCACACGCGCCAGGCCTTTTCCCCGGCCGCGGGGGGGGGGGGGGGGGGGGGTGGTGTCCGGCTCACCCCTCTCCCGAGTCGGCAACGGCTGCATGGGACCTGCCGCTGGCTGGGCTCCCCGCCTCCGCAGCGGCTTCCAGCACCTGGGACACACTCGCGGGGCTGCCGGAGACCTGCCGGGAGACCGCCGCGCCGAACGGGCAAAAGAAAGCGCTCTCCCCGAAGGGCCGGGCTCAGGACCGCTCCCCGCCCGCCCTCGTCGCAAGCCGCCCTAGGCCTCCCGCGGGCCGGCCACAATGCGCTGGGGGCGCCCGGGAGTGCGGCTCCGGAACTCAGCGGCTGTTCACCCTGTGGCCTACAGTCGTACCGCTAAGTCCAGCGGGGCGGGAGAGCCGAAGGACAGCCGCCCCTCCTACCGGGGAGTGGCTCGAAAGTGGCCGACCTCTACGATGACGTAACTGGAGGCAGCGACGCAGAGCGACCCCTTTCGCCGCTCCACAGGAACGCCAGGGAGAACAGGTCTACCAGCCACCACCCCGAAAGGCCACCAAGTCTCGCTGGAGCCTGGTAGACCTGCTGCCAGTTAGCGGAGGCAGACCCGGGGCACCGGCTGCGACTTCTCCGGGCCTCCCGGAGCCGCGGAGACCGGCTACGCCGCGCCCCTTCGAGGCCGGCCTCCCCGGAGGCCGGTCGACCCGCCCGCCCCTTCGAGGCTCGGCGGCCTCCCCGGAGGCCGGTCGACCAGCTCGCCCCTTCGAGGCTCGGCGGCCTCCCCGGAGGCCGGTCGACCAGCTCGCCCCTTCGAGGCTCGGCGGCCTCCCCGGAGGCCGGTCGACCAGCTCGCCTCTCCCCGGAGGCCGGTCGACCAGCTCGCCCCTTCGAGGACCTCCCCGGAGGCCGGTCGACCAGCTCGCCTCTCCCCGGAGGCCGGTCGACCAGCTCGCCCCTTCGAGGACCTCCCCGGAGGCCGGTAGACTCTCTGGCCGCTGCCAAGGCAGCCTCCCAGGCCCGGGCGGGCGAGCGGGCGGGCGGGCCGGCCGCTGCCGAGTTGGACCCTTCGGGCCGGCCGCTAACAGGCCAGCCCGCCGCCCCTCCCGAGTCCCCCTCCCCGGCCGGACCCGTTCGGTTTCCTTGGAGAGCTGCCGCTTCTCCCTTAGCCGCTTAGCGTGCTTTCTTTGTTTAGGTTTCCCCCCCCCCCGGCTTGCTCCTTTTCGGTGTCGTACGGGCTTTTTTTTTTTTTTTTTTTGTGTGCATGCGTGCGTGCGTGCGTGCGTGTGCGCGTGTGCGCGTGTGTGTGTGTGCGCGTGTGCGTGTGTGTGCGCGCGTGCGTGTGCGCTTTCTGTATGCTTGCCCCACCACCAGCAGCAGCAGCAGCACCTCCCTTTCTCGCCCTTACCATCTTCCTCGCTGGTTTTCCTTCGTTTCCCGTGTTGTTTCCTCTCCTCCACCACCACCACCCCCCCCCCCGGCCCCCCGATCTCCTTGGGAGGCCTGCTCATTTTTTTGCT
>NC_090972.1:1678905-1681405 GCF_040807025.1 Struthio camelus | reverse complement strand
GCTGGGCGGGGGGGGGGGGAGGGCGGCGGGACGGTCCACCAATTAAGGGCAGGAGGGGGAGGGGGAGGGAGAGGGGCAGGCAGGCAGAGAGAAAGAGAAAAGAAAGCCCCAACGGCGACTGCAGCGCCCTACATTCGCGCACGAGGACCTTCCCCTGCCGCTGGACCGCACGCCGCTTCCTGTGCCAAGTAGCAAAAAAATGAGCAGGCCTCCCAAGGAGATCGGGGGGCCGGGGGGGGGGGGTGGTGGTGGTGGAGGAGAGGAAACAACACGGGAAACGAAGGAAAACCAGCGAGGAAGATGGTAAGGGCGAGAAAGGGAGGTGCTGCTGCTGCTGCTGGTGGTGGGGCAAGCATACAGAAAGCGCACACGCACACGCGCGCGCGCGCGCACACACACACGCACACACGCACGCACGCACGCACGCACGCACGCACACACACAAAAAAAAAAAAAAAAAAAGCCCGTACGACACCGAAAAGGAGCAAGCCGGGGGGGGGGGGGGGGGGAAACCTAAACAAAGAAAGCACGCTAAGCGGCTAAGGGAGAAGCGGCAGCTCTCCAAGGAAACCGAACGGGTCCGGCCGGGGAGGGGGACTCGGGAGGGGCGGCGGGCTGGCCTGTTAGCGGCCGGCCCGAAGGGTCCAACTCGGCAGCGGCCGGCCCGCCCGCCCGCTCGCCCGCCCGGGCCTGGGAGGCTGCCTTGGCAGCGGCCAGAGAGTCTACCGGCCTCCGGGGAGGTCCTCGAAGGGGCGAGCTGGTCGACCGGCCTCCGGGGAGAGGCGAGCTGGTCGACCGGCCTCCGGGGAGGCCGCCGAGCCTCGAAGGGGCGAGCTGGTCGACCGGCCTCCGGGGAGGCCGCCGAGCCTCGAAGGGGCGAGCTGGTCGACCGGCCTCCGGGGAGAGGCGAGCTGGTCGACCGGCCTCCGGGGAGGCCGCCGAGCCTCGAAGGGGCGAGCTGGTCGACCGGCCTCCGGGGAGGCCGCCGAGCCTCGAAGGGGCGAGCTGGTCGACCGGCCTCCGGGGAGGCCGCCGAGCCTCGAAGGGGCGGGCGGGTCGACCGGCCTCCGGGGAGGCCGGCCTCGAAGGGGCGCGGCGTAGCCGGTCTCCGCGGCTCCGGGAGGCCCGGAGAAGTCGCAGCCGGTGCCCCGGGTCTGCCTCCGCTAACTGGCAGCAGGTCTACCAGGCTCCAGCGAGACTTGGTGGCCTTTCGGGGTGGTGGCTGGTAGACCTGTTCTCCCTGGCGTTCCTGTGGAGCGGCGAAAGGGGTCGCTCTGCGTCGCTGCCTCCAGTTACGTCATCGTAGAGGTCGGCCACTTTCGAGCCACTCCCCGGTAGGAGGGGCGGCTGTCCTTCGGCTCTCCCGCCCCGCTGGACTTAGCGGTACGACTGTAGGCCACAGGGTGAACAGCCGCTGAGTTCCGGAGCCGCACTCCCGGGCGCCCCCAGCGCATTGTGGCCGGCCCGCGGGAGGCCTAGGGCGGCTTGCGACGAGGGCGGGCGGGGAGCGGTCCTGAGCCCGGCCCTTCGGGGAGAGCACTTTCTTTTGCCCGTTCGGCGCGGCGGTCTCCCGGCAGGTCTCCGGCAGCCCCGCGAGTGTGTCCCAGGTGCCGGAAGCCGCTGCGGAGGCGGGGAGCCCAGCCAGCGGCAGGTCCCATGCAGCCGTTGCCGACTCGGGAGAGGGGTGAGCCGGACACCCCCCCCCCCCCCCCCCCCGCGGCCGGGGAAAAGGCCCGGTGCGTGTGCCGTTCGTGAACGCCAGAGGGTGGTCCAGAGAGAAACCGGGGGGTGCCCCGTGCGGCTCTGCCCAGACACCAGCGGCTCGAGAGCCTCGTTCTTCGGGCCCCTGTCGCAGGGAGCGTGGTGATGCCGGTGCTCCGGCCGGAGCAGCAGCCGGCTCGCGGCTGCCGATCCACACCCACACGCAGACGCCCGCTGAGGCGTCCCGGGACACGTCGGAGAGGCCCCTCGGCGGGCTGGCGCTTCCCTGCTTCCCCGTCACAGGGAGCGTGGGGGCGGTGCCGGTGTTCAGGCTCGAGTGGGCACCTCTTGCAGACGATGGTCCGCACCCACACGCAGCGCCCGCCGCTGGTTTGCGGCCACTGGTGGGCGGCGGGGTGAGTTGGCTCAGGACTCGACCGTGTGTGTTTGCTCCCGATCGATGAGGCCGTTCGGGTCGCGTCGGAGAGGGCCCCCGGCGGGTCGGCTCTGCTGTGCTCCCCCGTCACAGGGGGGTGCATGGGCGGTGTCCGATGTTCAGGCAGGGGGGTCTCCTCTCCAGCACGCGTCCTGTCGCGCGCGAGGTGCTGCCCGCTGGAGCGGCGAAGGAGAGGTGTGTGTGTGCTCTCCCGCTTATCCTCGGGCTTCTATCACCGAACCCGGCTCTGCGAGGCCAAGTGGCCCTGTGAGTTCTCAGGTGTCCGAAAAAACCTTGCACGGGGTGCTGGCGATGGTCTCAGCCCCGGGTCGCCGGGTGCCGGCCGCAAGCAGCCGTTGGTGG
>NC_090972.1:1663905-1666405 GCF_040807025.1 Struthio camelus | reverse complement strand
GGCGGGGGGAGGGGCAAGCGCCGGGCGGGAGAGGCGCGGGAGGTCAGCCTGGGGTCAGGGATTCTTCCTCAGCCCCCGGCGGCGCGCTGGCCGAGAAGTTTAGGAACGGACAGGGGCTGGAGCCGGGCAGTGAAGGGCGCGCGCGCGAGGGAGCAAGCGAGGCGACGACGAATGGGCCGGGGTTGGGGGCGGGGGGTGGGGGCAGCGGCAGTGGCGGCGCTGGGCGGGGGGGGGGGGAGGGCGGCGGGACGGTCCACCAATTAAGGGCAGGAGGGGGAGGGGGAGGGAGAGGGGCAGGCAGGCAGAGAGAAAGAGAAAAGAAAGCCCCAACGGCGACTGCAGCGCCCTACATTCGCGCACGAGGACCTTCCCCTGCCGCTGGACCGCACGCCGCTTCCTGTGCCAAGTAGCAAAAAAATGAGCAGGCCTCCCAAGGAGATCGGGGGGCCGGGGGGGGGGGGTGGTGGTGGTGGAGGAGAGGAAACAACACGGGAAACGAAGGAAAACCAGCGAGGAAGATGGTAAGGGCGAGAAAGGGAGGTGCTGCTGCTGCTGCTGGTGGTGGGGCAAGCATACAGAAAGCGCACACGCACACGCGCGCGCGCGCGCACACACACACGCACACACGCACGCACGCACGCACGCACGCACGCACACACACAAAAAAAAAAAAAAAAAAAGCCCGTACGACACCGAAAAGGAGCAAGCCGGGGGGGGGGGGGGGGGGAAACCTAAACAAAGAAAGCACGCTAAGCGGCTAAGGGAGAAGCGGCAGCTCTCCAAGGAAACCGAACGGGTCCGGCCGGGGAGGGGGACTCGGGAGGGGCGGCGGGCTGGCCTGTTAGCGGCCGGCCCGAAGGGTCCAACTCGGCAGCGGCCGGCCCGCCCGCCCGCTCGCCCGCCCGGGCCTGGGAGGCTGCCTTGGCAGCGGCCAGAGAGTCTACCGGCCTCCGGGGAGGTCCTCGAAGGGGCGAGCTGGTCGACCGGCCTCCGGGGAGAGGCGAGCTGGTCGACCGGCCTCCGGGGAGGCCGCCGAGCCTCGAAGGGGCGAGCTGGTCGACCGGCCTCCGGGGAGGCCGCCGAGCCTCGAAGGGGCGAGCTGGTCGACCGGCCTCCGGGGAGAGGCGAGCTGGTCGACCGGCCTCCGGGGAGGCCGCCGAGCCTCGAAGGGGCGAGCTGGTCGACCGGCCTCCGGGGAGGCCGCCGAGCCTCGAAGGGGCGAGCTGGTCGACCGGCCTCCGGGGAGGCCGCCGAGCCTCGAAGGGGCGGGCGGGTCGACCGGCCTCCGGGGAGGCCGGCCTCGAAGGGGCGCGGCGTAGCCGGTCTCCGCGGCTCCGGGAGGCCCGGAGAAGTCGCAGCCGGTGCCCCGGGTCTGCCTCCGCTAACTGGCAGCAGGTCTACCAGGCTCCAGCGAGACTTGGTGGCCTTTCGGGGTGGTGGCTGGTAGACCTGTTCTCCCTGGCGTTCCTGTGGAGCGGCGAAAGGGGTCGCTCTGCGTCGCTGCCTCCAGTTACGTCATCGTAGAGGTCGGCCACTTTCGAGCCACTCCCCGGTAGGAGGGGCGGCTGTCCTTCGGCTCTCCCGCCCCGCTGGACTTAGCGGTACGACTGTAGGCCACAGGGTGAACAGCCGCTGAGTTCCGGAGCCGCACTCCCGGGCGCCCCCAGCGCATTGTGGCCGGCCCGCGGGAGGCCTAGGGCGGCTTGCGACGAGGGCGGGCGGGGAGCGGTCCTGAGCCCGGCCCTTCGGGGAGAGCACTTTCTTTTGCCCGTTCGGCGCGGCGGTCTCCCGGCAGGTCTCCGGCAGCCCCGCGAGTGTGTCCCAGGTGCCGGAAGCTGCTGCGGAGGCGGGGAGCCCAGCCAGCGGCAGGTCCCATGCAGCCGTTGCCGACTCGGGAGAGGGGTGAGCCGGACACCCCCCCCCCCCCCCCCCCCCCGCGGCCGGGGAAAAGGCCCGGTGCGTGTGCCGTTCGTGAACGCCAGAGGGTGGTCCAGAGAGAAACCGGGGGGTGCCCCGTGCGGCTCTGCCCAGACACCAGCGGCTCGAGAGCCTCGTTCTTCGGGCCCCTGTCGCAGGGAGCGTGGTGATGCCGGTGCTCCGGCCGGAGCAGCAGCCGGCTCGCGGCTGCCGATCCACACCCACACGCAGACGCCCGCTGAGGCGTCCCGGGACACGTCGGAGAGGCCCCTCGGCGGGCTGGCGCTTCCCTGCTTCCCCGTCACAGGGAGCGTGGGGGCGGTGCCGGTGTTCAGGCTCGAGTGGGCACCTCTTGCAGACGATGGTCCGCACCCACACGCAGCGCCCGCCGCTGGTTTGCGGCCACTGGTGGGCGGCGGGGTGAGTTGGCTCAGGACTCGACCGTGTGTGTTTGCTCCCGATCGATGAGGCCGTTCGGGTCGCGTCGGAGAGGGCCCCCGGCGGGTCGGCTCTGCTGTGCTCCCCCGTCACAGGGGGGTGCATGGGCGGTGTCCGATGTTCAGGCAGGGGGGTCTCCTCTCCA
>NC_090972.1:1648905-1651405 GCF_040807025.1 Struthio camelus | reverse complement strand
GCCTCCGCGCCGCTTACCTTTTCGAAGGGGCGAAGGAGGGGGACTCCCAGCGCGGGGAGGGGAGTTGGGGGGGGGAGGGGGAGGCGGCGGGCGCGTGCGGCAGCCGCTTC
This sequence comes from Struthio camelus, assembly GCF_040807025.1. NCBI lineage: Eukaryota > Metazoa > Chordata > Aves > Struthioniformes > Struthionidae > Struthio > Struthio camelus. The sequence continues at coordinate 1,651,295 of NC_090972.1, read as the reverse complement.
CCCGAGCGCCTGGCCGAAGCGCGCGGGTCCCGGCCCCGCCCCGCCCCGCCCCGCCCCGCCCCACCCCGCGCCCGGGCGCCGTGCACCTGCGCGGAGAGTGTGGTTTGGGGGCGGGGGGAGGGGCAAGCGCCGGGCGGGAGAGGCGCGGGAGGTCAGCCTGGGGTCAGGGATTCTTCCTCAGCCCCCGGCGGCGCGCTGGCCGAGAAGTTTAGGAACGGACAGGGGCTGGAGCCGGGCAGTGAAGGGCGCGCGCGCGAGGGAGCAAGCGAGGCGACGACGAATGGGCCGGGGTTGGGGGCGGGGGGTGGGGGCAGCGGCAGTGGCGGCGCTGGGCGGGGGGGGGGGGAGGGCGGCGGGACGGTCCACCAATTAAGGGCAGGAGGGGGAGGGGGAGGGAGAGGGGCAGGCAGGCAGAGAGAAAGAGAAAAGAAAGCCCCAACGGCGACTGCAGCGCCCTACATTCGCGCACGAGGACCTTCCCCTGCCGCTGGACCGCACGCCGCTTCCTGTGCCAAGTAGCAAAAAAATGAGCAGGCCTCCCAAGGAGATCGGGGGGCCGGGGGGGGGGGGTGGTGGTGGTGGAGGAGAGGAAACAACACGGGAAACGAAGGAAAACCAGCGAGGAAGATGGTAAGGGCGAGAAAGGGAGGTGCTGCTGCTGCTGCTGGTGGTGGGGCAAGCATACAGAAAGCGCACACGCACACGCGCGCGCGCGCGCACACACACACGCACACACGCACGCACGCACGCACGCACGCACGCACACACACAAAAAAAAAAAAAAAAAAAGCCCGTACGACACCGAAAAGGAGCAAGCCGGGGGGGGGGGGGGGGGGAAACCTAAACAAAGAAAGCACGCTAAGCGGCTAAGGGAGAAGCGGCAGCTCTCCAAGGAAACCGAACGGGTCCGGCCGGGGAGGGGGACTCGGGAGGGGCGGCGGGCTGGCCTGTTAGCGGCCGGCCCGAAGGGTCCAACTCGGCAGCGGCCGGCCCGCCCGCCCGCTCGCCCGCCCGGGCCTGGGAGGCTGCCTTGGCAGCGGCCAGAGAGTCTACCGGCCTCCGGGGAGGTCCTCGAAGGGGCGAGCTGGTCGACCGGCCTCCGGGGAGAGGCGAGCTGGTCGACCGGCCTCCGGGGAGGCCGCCGAGCCTCGAAGGGGCGAGCTGGTCGACCGGCCTCCGGGGAGGCCGCCGAGCCTCGAAGGGGCGAGCTGGTCGACCGGCCTCCGGGGAGAGGCGAGCTGGTCGACCGGCCTCCGGGGAGGCCGCCGAGCCTCGAAGGGGCGAGCTGGTCGACCGGCCTCCGGGGAGGCCGCCGAGCCTCGAAGGGGCGAGCTGGTCGACCGGCCTCCGGGGAGGCCGCCGAGCCTCGAAGGGGCGGGCGGGTCGACCGGCCTCCGGGGAGGCCGGCCTCGAAGGGGCGCGGCGTAGCCGGTCTCCGCGGCTCCGGGAGGCCCGGAGAAGTCGCAGCCGGTGCCCCGGGTCTGCCTCCGCTAACTGGCAGCAGGTCTACCAGGCTCCAGCGAGACTTGGTGGCCTTTCGGGGTGGTGGCTGGTAGACCTGTTCTCCCTGGCGTTCCTGTGGAGCGGCGAAAGGGGTCGCTCTGCGTCGCTGCCTCCAGTTACGTCATCGTAGAGGTCGGCCACTTTCGAGCCACTCCCCGGTAGGAGGGGCGGCTGTCCTTCGGCTCTCCCGCCCCGCTGGACTTAGCGGTACGACTGTAGGCCACAGGGTGAACAGCCGCTGAGTTCCGGAGCCGCACTCCCGGGCGCCCCCAGCGCATTGTGGCCGGCCCGCGGGAGGCCTAGGGCGGCTTGCGACGAGGGCGGGCGGGGAGCGGTCCTGAGCCCGGCCCTTCGGGGAGAGCACTTTCTTTTGCCCGTTCGGCGCGGCGGTCTCCCGGCAGGTCTCCGGCAGCCCCGCGAGTGTGTCCCAGGTGCCGGAAGCCGCTGCGGAGGCGGGGAGCCCAGCCAGCGGCAGGTCCCATGCAGCCGTTGCCGACTCGGGAGAGGGGTGAGCCGGACACCCCCCCCCCCCCCCCCCCCGCGGCCGGGGAAAAGGCCCGGTGCGTGTGCCGTTCGTGAACGCCAGAGGGTGGTCCAGAGAGAAACCGGGGGGTGCCCCGTGCGGCTCTGCCCAGACACCAGCGGCTCGAGAGCCTCGTTCTTCGGGCCCCTGTCGCAGGGAGCGTGGTGATGCCGGTGCTCCGGCCGGAGCAGCAGCCGGCTCGCGGCTGCCGATCCACACCCACACGCAGACGCCCGCTGAGGCGTCCCGGGACACGTCGGAGAGGCCCCTCGGCGGGCTGGCGCTTCCCTGCTTCCCCGTCACAGGGAGCGTGGGGGCGGTGCCGGTGTTCAGGCTCGAGTGGGCACCTCTTGCAGACGATGGT
>NC_090972.1:1641405-1643905 GCF_040807025.1 Struthio camelus | reverse complement strand
GGGCCCCGGGCTCCGGGCCCGAGGGTTCTCGGTCGGAGAGCCGGGCGGGGGTTTAAAGACTCGGGCGGCCCGATGCGACCCGGGGGGCAGCCGGGCGTGCTGCCGGAGGGGCCGGGGGGTCGGCGCGCGCGGGCGCCGCACCCCCCCATGCCCGCCGGCGCGGCCCGTGCATGCCCCGCGGGCAGCCGGGACGGAGAGGGGTACCCTGCCCCCTCTCTCCGCGGTCTGGTCTCGGCGGAGAGACGCCGCGCGGTCGGCTTGCGCCGGCCTGCCTCGAACGCGCGACCCCGGCGCGAGCGCGTGCTCGCCGCCGGGACGGCGAGCCCCCACCGCGGGTGGTGCGGACGCCGAGCCCCAGCGCATCCCTTCTCCTCCCTGGCCGGTGCTCTCAGTCTCCCGCCGTGGCCGTCGGCGGCACCCTTCCTTCCCTCCCCCCCCGCCCTGCCCCGGCACTCCGCCATCCGGCGCGCCTGCCTCGCTCTGCCCGACCCGGCTTCGCTGGGCGGCAGGCGGGCGGCGGGCGGGCGGGCGGGGGCGGCCCCTCCCGGTCTCCGCGTGGAGGCGGGGAGAGCGGGCGCCGTTCCCCGTCCGTCCCGCCTCGCCCGTCTGCCTGCCGCCAGGCGTCTGCCCGCGGAAGGGACGGGCGAGTGCGTGGCGTCGCTCGGGAGGCTGCGTGTGTGCAGGCGGGTGTTGGGTGCCGTCTCCGGGGCGGCGGAGCTGGAGGCCGGTGAGGCGAGCGAAGGAGCTCGGAAGCGTGCGGCTGGCGGGTCGCGGGCGCGCGGGCAGCGGGTGGCGCCGCTCCCAGCGGCGGCCGGGCTCCGACGCCGGGGCTCCGCGGGGACCCACACCCCGGTCCCTGAGGCAGGTGGCGCGGCTGGCGCGCCGCTCCCTGCTGGGCCAGGCCGAGCCGGGCGCCTGGGCCGGACTCGAAGCGAGAAAGGGGTTGTCCCAGGTCGGGAGCGAGGGCTCCCCGCCCCTCTCGTTCGGGTCTGTTCTCCCCCCCCCCCCCCTTTTTTTTTCCCTCTGTGCTTGTACGGTCAGTGAGGCGTGCCCTCTCTCTCCGCTGTCCCTTGCTCAGCAGCCGGCGTCGGCGTGAGGAGGGAGGCAGAGCGGATGGGGGCCCTCAGGGGGCTGCGAAAGCTGCCCGGTCCCCCCGCGCGCGCGGTGGGGACCGAAACCGAGACAACTCTTAGCGGTGGATCACTCGGCTCGTGCGTCGATGAAGAACGCAGCTAGCTGCGAGAATTAATGTGAATTGCAGGACACATTGATCATCGACACTTCGAACGCACTTGCGGCCCCGGGTTCCTCCCGGGGCTACGCCTGTCTGAGCGTCGCTTGACGGTCAATCGTCACCCCCATTGCCGCGTTGGCGCAGCGGTGTGCCGCCCCTCGGGGGGGGGCCGGGGGGGGCGGCGGCGGCGGCGAGTCGGTGGGGGGGCGGCGGCGGCGGTGAGTCGGCGGCGGCGGCGGAGCCGGGACCACCGGTGCGTGCACCGGTGGCCCCGGTCTTCCGGCTGGCCTGCCTGCCCGGCTCCGGCCGACCGTCCGCCTCCACCGTCCGCGGCCGGCGTGCCTTGCCCTGCCCTCCCTCCCCTCCGAGCCCGGTGGCCACCGCTGCCCTGCGCGGTGTGTGCGGTGTGGCGCGGCTGGGGCGCCTCGCAGGCCCGCGCCGCCGGGGAGAGGGGGTGCCTCTCCTCCCCGTGTGGGCCCGGGCCTTCGTCCCCCTAAGTGCAGACTCGGGAAACCCCCGCTCCCGGAGCGCCCGCTGTGCGGAGTTCGTCCCGCCGGGCCCCCAGGTTCGGTCGGTCGCGGTGGCCCGGCACCTGCCGCCGCCGCCCGCCGCCACCGCCAGTGCCCGCCGTACGACGGCTCTCCTCCACCACTCTCCCGGTGGTGCGCTGGTCCCCCGTTCCCCTCCGGCGGGGGGGACGGCCGGCTGCCTTTCTTCCCCTCCCCTTGCCCTCTCCCTGCCCCGACTGCTGCCGCTTCGGCGCCCGCCGAGCCCCCTCTGCCCCCCCCCGCGGCGCACCCGCGTCCGTAGTGCGTGCCGAGCCACTTCCACCCGCCGGCTGGCGTCAGCCGCGGCGTTGCGTTGAGGCCGGCAGCGACGGCGCGCGGGTGTCTCCGCGGGGCGGTGGTGTGGGGCAAGCGCGGGCGGCGCCGTTCGGTGGCGAGACGGGGGAGGGGGGGGGGCAGAAAGGGGGGGGGGGGAGGGGCGCTGCCGCGCCGTCGTCCCGTGCCGGGGCGAGAGCGGAGGTCAGCGGCCGGGGAGGAGGAGCCAGCCGCGGCCGGTGGAGGGGCTGTGCGCGAGTGTGCGAGTGGGCGAGCGAGCGTTTGGGAGCCGGGCCCGGGGGAGGTGCGGACCTCGCCCCCCGGCCCCGCGCGGCTGTCTGCGGGTGGGTACCGCGGTGGTACCGCACCGTGCTGCCGCGCGCGTGTGTCGGAGGGGGGGGCCCCTCGCTGCCCCTCCGTGGCGGCGACTCGCGGGTCGCCGCGC
>NC_090972.1:1626405-1628905 GCF_040807025.1 Struthio camelus | reverse complement strand
TGCCCTGCCGGCCTTCCACGCTTCCTCCTCCCCTCCCTTCCCCCCCCCCCCACACCGCTCCAGCCGCCCCACGCCGTGCCGTGTGGGGGCCGCGCTGCGAGTCGGCCGGGCCGGGGGCGGCGGGGGGCGGCGGGGGGGGGGGGCGCGCTGGGAGGAAGGAGGAGGGCCTCCGGCCACCGCGGCCGCCGGTAGCGGCCCCCCCGGGTAGGGATGGCCATGGGCCCCGGGCTCCGGGCCCGAGGGTTCTCGGTCGGAGAGCCGGGCGGGGGTTTAAAGACTCGGGCGGCCCGATGCGACCCGGGGGGCAGCCGGGCGTGCTGCCGGAGGGGCCGGGGGGTCGGCGCGCGCGGGCGCCGCACCCCCCCATGCCCGCCGGCGCGGCCCGTGCATGCCCCGCGGGCAGCCGGGACGGAGAGGGGTACCCTGCCCCCTCTCTCCGCGGTCTGGTCTCGGCGGAGAGACGCCGCGCGGTCGGCTTGCGCCGGCCTGCCTCGAACGCGCGACCCCGGCGCGAGCGCGTGCTCGCCGCCGGGACGGCGAGCCCCCACCGCGGGTGGTGCGGACGCCGAGCCCCAGCGCATCCCTTCTCCTCCCTGGCCGGTGCTCTCAGTCTCCCGCCGTGGCCGTCGGCGGCACCCTTCCTTCCCTCCCCCCCCGCCCTGCCCCGGCACTCCGCCATCCGGCGCGCCTGCCTCGCTCTGCCCGACCCGGCTTCGCTGGGCGGCAGGCGGGCGGCGGGCGGGCGGGCGGGGGCGGCCCCTCCCGGTCTCCGCGTGGAGGCGGGGAGAGCGGGCGCCGTTCCCCGTCCGTCCCGCCTCGCCCGTCTGCCTGCCGCCAGGCGTCTGCCCGCGGAAGGGACGGGCGAGTGCGTGGCGTCGCTCGGGAGGCTGCGTGTGTGCAGGCGGGTGTTGGGTGCCGTCTCCGGGGCGGCGGAGCTGGAGGCCGGTGAGGCGAGCGAAGGAGCTCGGAAGCGTGCGGCTGGCGGGTCGCGGGCGCGCGGGCAGCGGGTGGCGCCGCTCCCAGCGGCGGCCGGGCTCCGACGCCGGGGCTCCGCGGGGACCCACACCCCGGTCCCTGAGGCAGGTGGCGCGGCTGGCGCGCCGCTCCCTGCTGGGCCAGGCCGAGCCGGGCGCCTGGGCCGGACTCGAAGCGAGAAAGGGGTTGTCCCAGGTCGGGAGCGAGGGCTCCCCGCCCCTCTCGTTCGGGTCTGTTCTCCCCCCCCCCCCCCTTTTTTTTTCCCTCTGTGCTTGTACGGTCAGTGAGGCGTGCCCTCTCTCTCCGCTGTCCCTTGCTCAGCAGCCGGCGTCGGCGTGAGGAGGGAGGCAGAGCGGATGGGGGCCCTCAGGGGGCTGCGAAAGCTGCCCGGTCCCCCCGCGCGCGCGGTGGGGACCGAAACCGAGACAACTCTTAGCGGTGGATCACTCGGCTCGTGCGTCGATGAAGAACGCAGCTAGCTGCGAGAATTAATGTGAATTGCAGGACACATTGATCATCGACACTTCGAACGCACTTGCGGCCCCGGGTTCCTCCCGGGGCTACGCCTGTCTGAGCGTCGCTTGACGGTCAATCGTCACCCCCATTGCCGCGTTGGCGCAGCGGTGTGCCGCCCCTCGGGGGGGGGCCGGGGGGGGCGGCGGCGGCGGCGAGTCGGTGGGGGGGCGGCGGCGGCGGTGAGTCGGCGGCGGCGGCGGAGCCGGGACCACCGGTGCGTGCACCGGTGGCCCCGGTCTTCCGGCTGGCCTGCCTGCCCGGCTCCGGCCGACCGTCCGCCTCCACCGTCCGCGGCCGGCGTGCCTTGCCCTGCCCTCCCTCCCCTCCGAGCCCGGTGGCCACCGCTGCCCTGCGCGGTGTGTGCGGTGTGGCGCGGCTGGGGCGCCTCGCAGGCCCGCGCCGCCGGGGAGAGGGGGTGCCTCTCCTCCCCGTGTGGGCCCGGGCCTTCGTCCCCCTAAGTGCAGACTCGGGAAACCCCCGCTCCCGGAGCGCCCGCTGTGCGGAGTTCGTCCCGCCGGGCCCCCAGGTTCGGTCGGTCGCGGTGGCCCGGCACCTGCCGCCGCCGCCCGCCGCCACCGCCAGTGCCCGCCGTACGACGGCTCTCCTCCACCACTCTCCCGGTGGTGCGCTGGTCCCCCGTTCCCCTCCGGCGGGGGGGACGGCCGGCTGCCTTTCTTCCCCTCCCCTTGCCCTCTCCCTGCCCCGACTGCTGCCGCTTCGGCGCCCGCCGAGCCCCCTCTGCCCCCCCCCGCGGCGCACCCGCGTCCGTAGTGCGTGCCGAGCCACTTCCACCCGCCGGCTGGCGTCAGCCGCGGCGTTGCGTTGAGGCCGGCAGCGACGGCGCGCGGGTGTCTCCGCGGGGCGGTGGTGTGGGGCAAGCGCGGGCGGCGCCGTTCGGTGGCGAGACGGGGGAGGGGGGGGGGCAGAAAGGGGGGGGGGGGAGGGGCGCTGCCGCGCCGTCGTCCCGTGCCGGGGCGAGAGCGGAGGTCAGCGGCCGGGGAGGAGGAGC